>NC_090319.1:367287879-367365590 GCF_040869045.1 Eurosta solidaginis
TTATATATGTATTATGAGAAAGAACTTGTATGTAAGTATGTAATGTATACTGTAATTATGCGCCCTCAAACGGGCCATTAAACTTTTATCTTGTACAACATTCAGGATATTGAACTATAAGAGGCGAAGTCGCGAAGGCAAATACTCATTTACAAATTTTTACTTATTAGCACACACTCATACATACATACATATAATTAAAATAAAAAACCTTAGAACTTTTATATTTTTCAAAAACTTTTAAAGCTACGTCCATTTTCTCCACGTCCACGTTTTAAACACATGTACAAATTAGTATTTACCTATGTGTGTGTGTGTGTGTGCGTGTTAAAGAGAGTGGAGGCGCGTATGCCACTTTCATGCACTGCCCAATATAGCAGATCATTTTGAGCGATTATGTTCTGCCAACGATCGATCTGCTTAATACAAAATGCATTGCAAATGCAGCACAGGGAAACTGCTTTTAGTGCAATGTAGTGATGGGCGGTACAGTGATTTTGAACTATCAGTAAAAATAGTGATGGCGATTTTTGAATCGCGGCTATTTTTTATAGCTATAGCGATCGCTTTAAGTTTAAGTTATTAAGCGAATGTGCAATTTGTATACTTGTATATAAAAAAGGAATGTTTAAGCTTGTTTACCGGAGTAGATTGAATGTTATACATTAATTTAGTTTAGTATACAGAATATATGAACCAAAATTGGAATAAAAAGAAAAAAATGTGTACATTTTATTGTAAACTGATGTAATGTGAAATTCCAATTTTCTGAGATATTATGATACAATATTATTAACTGGCTGACGACATTATGTTCAGTCTCGTATTACACTCAATGAGATGAAACTAGCGGAAATATATGTCTATGCATCTTTGTTTTATAAATTTTGCTAATTGAAAATATTTTGATTTTTATAGGTAAGATGAATCAACCCGAAATAAATCTGTATATGTAACACCATAAAAACATGACTTATTTAATATTATTTTTTTACGACACCGATGTATTCAGAAATACTCCGTATGAATTTATTCTGAAAGTTGTATTTGGCTGCATAATGTTTTTATAGTATAGTGAATTAATTTTTAATGAAAAATGCAGGGAAAAAATATAGCAAATTCTTGAAACTAGTATAAAAATATGTTTTAACAGAAAATAAGCTACCCACTTCAGTGCCCTAGAAATTAGCCGGAGAATTCAACCATATAATATGACAAAACTTGAATTGCTTTCTTCCACAAAACTTACATTATGAATAACATCTGTTTACAATAAGACGAGTGATATATACATATTTCTATAATTCTTTTATTTTTCCATCACAAACACAAATTTTATAAAACTGCTAACGGCTACATTCAGAGAAGAAATCGTTCAAAAACGAACGAAACAAGTTCAAAATTAAGAACATTCGTTGACAAAAGTCTGTTAAGTACGTTTTTTCTTAACTCGTGACCGATTAAGAACAGTTTTTCCAAGCACACCGTGCGCATTTTATGAGCACTTTGGTATTGATGTGTGAACCTTTTGTGCTCATTTCAAGCACTATTTGTGCTTAAAATAAGATTTTTTGGTTTGGGCTTAATCATTGATGGGAGGGGAAAGTTTTTTTTTTCAATAGGTACCCATTTATTTTTTATTAATAATAATTTTGTTGTAAATAAATAATTTATGGGCTCACTTCTTTTTTTACTATATTTGCTGTCATCTTTCACTCGGTATTAAAACGGATTTTTATATTCATTCTTCATGAAGAAATATTGCTATTGGCGAAAGGCTGCCAGAGGTGATTGTCATTTAAAAGAATCGAATGAAGGAAAATCGCCAATCACTGATATATTTGGATAGTAATAGCTATCACTATTAGCGATTTTTCATTCGCGTCGATGCAATCACCGATAGTGAAATATCGTCCATCACTAGTGCAATGCAGCCTAGCGGCGGCATATGAGGTTGGAATTCGTAATGCATGTCAGTTATGTTTTTGATATGTATGTATGTATGTATGTGGTACATGCAACGCGGCGTCAATCGATAACAATGACGGCGATGATCTCGATGCAATTAATAACTGCCGCTGTTGGCGTACAAAATAAAAGGGAAAAACTTTACAAAATCGAAAATTGTAAGAAGTCGATATAAAAATTGTTTAAAAAATGATTGCGCGCTACATTATGTTGTGGGATTGGGATCAAGATTTTGAATCTCCGGAAGCGCAATGAACGCTCGAAGGTGGGCAAATTGTAATTGGGCGCTCAATGAGCGTATAAAATAGCAAAACATAAGTTCAATAACACCAAAGGCAACCAAGTAACATATGCAGATGCATTTATTTGTTGTAACAAAGTAGATTTCATGTTAATAAACTGCTTGATAAACATGCCAAGTTCATAGCCTTCGCTGAAGCGATTAAAAAATTGCATGGCAAACAATAACACGAAAATTATGGTGGAATTGTTGTACTTGTACATATTTATAAAATTTGCAATATGGCACTATACACCCTTTGATATGAAAAAAATATTGCAGTTCATACCAATAAGGCACGAATATAGCAGGTAAATCAAAAACCGGCGATTCTTGTTTTTCACCGGGTTTGAAATGTAAGATAAGCGTGGGGCTGCCAAGTGTCGAAGATCATGTGTAGATCTTCAAACCTTAGACTAACAAAGTTACTCTTATCACTGAGAAGAGGGGAAAGGTGGGCTCATGATGGGTATTCTGAATGGATACTTCCTTATGATGTTACATGCTTTTAAATTAGGCCTTATCAGTGGTAGCAGATGTAGGAATTGCGGGTTGGAGGCGGTAACGCTAGAGCACGTTTTGTGCTCGTGCCATGCAAAACAAAAAGCGCCCAATTTTAACGAGATTTGGCAAGAATATTGTTGCTATGACAGTATTTATCTTAACGCTTCTCACGGAAGACGATATTTGCATATGCAAACGTAGTATATTTTAGCTTTTATATCATTTAGTGTTCTTTCATATATCTTATATATAAAAAGAAAGGCTAAGTTGTGTGTTAGTTTGTAGCCGGTGTTTGAAGAGATGCGCCGGTCGATTTTGTTCAAGCTTTCCATTAGTTGCGAATATCTCACGTGGTGGTTTGCACATAGGTTTGGTTGCGATCGACGCGCAGGGTCTCGAGATATAGGCCAAAACATGGATCAGGGTAACACTAGGATGTGTTTTTACATTATGGGTATCAAATTGAAGCTACTGATGAGTGCTTTAGTACAGAGTAAGTTTTATGCCGCTGGGTGACTAGAGTCTCGAGATATAGGCCAAAACGTGGACCCGGATACCCCTAGAATGTGTGTGTTATATGGATATCAAATGAAAGCTGTTGCTGAGAGCTTTAAAGTAATTTTCATTGTGATATTCGATTTAGTCGCATCAACCTAGAAAAACTGATAAATATGCATGCGAAGCCGAAATTAAGACATGAATTAATAATACCCACATACCTATTTACATACGTCCTATTCGATTTGCCTGAAATTTTGTATATAAATTTGTCTATATTAGTATTTACGATCCTTTTTTCCAGGAAGTAGACCAGAGACGAACTGGGACTGGGATTAGGACTAGGACTAGGACTGAGACTCGGAGTGGGACTGGAAATGGGACTGAAATAAAATACATACCACCCTCTTAAAAATGTATGCAGATAGACCAAATTTAGTGCAGAACAACGTCTGCCGGGTCTGCTAGTGTATGTATATATGGGAGCACAAGCTCTCGCCCGAACGTAGATTTTCTTACTCGTCTCTTTATTTATTAATACATTATTGTTCTTGTTATTAATAACGTAACGAATTTAAGAAATTCTTGATTATTTTGCAGCTTCTGTTATCGTTCGAATATCTGAACTGTCGAATAAACAACCCAAATATTCACTATAGCTAAATGTTCTTTATTTACACAATTTTGGTAGTAGTACTTCACAATTAGATTACACGCGTACTTCAAATGTAGCGCGTTAGAATCAAACTTATTGATTATTCCTCAGTTTCCGCTGATTTTATGCTCTCAGTTGCCTCGTTCACATATTTCTCCTGGCGTCTAGACTTTTCACGAACAGCCTTCTCGAACAGCTGCTTATTTATGTATTTATCATTTCTCTACCTTAAAACAACGTTTGTTTCCTAGTTATATTGAAGACTCTTAACAAATACAAACTTAATAAACAAATTTTATAAAATGGAATAAGGGCTGGACAAGAATAAGGAGCGTGCTGTATTTTAAATGGGTTACTGTCAAGTATGGCCTAACTCTACGATCTTCTAAAACACATTGATCAATATCCGTTGATTATCGGCCCACCAAAGTAGGTGGCAATGGATTGGGATTGGCTGTTCAAGTGAGGTAGGAGGCTTACCAACACCTCTTCCATTTCTAGGTAAATGGCACCCGGTTACTTATCAACTCCACCGCGAGTTCCTAGCGTGTCTCAGCATCCCTGTCTCATTGATTATTATTATCGCATTATCTGATTAAATGAATAACCAATATGAGATATGTGTGTATCTATTACAATAAAGGAATGTTAAAAAAAGTGATTTGAATCCACGATCGCGAAACCGAAAACGGAAGTTAGAATTAAGGTCTGTGTCCAATTTTTTCAACATACAGACATGTAATAACGTGTTTTCGCTTCAACAATATCTTCTCAAAAGCAGTTTGTGCACCGCTGTCAACCGACATTTTCAGTAAAAATTAACATCCGTCAAAAGATAAGATGAGCACTGGCCAACTCTTACAATTAGCGATTGTTTTCAGCTGGCGATAGACATCCGTTACCCCGTTTATTCAACGTTTTGCCTCATTATGTCAGGGTTGAGAGCTGTGTCCAACCTTTTCCTCCACCACTCAGTGCAGGTTTTCAATGATTGAGGTTTTTGAATCAAGTATTGATATCGAGTTCCCTTGGGCGAGAGTAAATCCAGGAAAAATAATTCATGGTCCACTCAGAGTGGATCTATGAGCGAACTCTTCCCGCATATGAGGTAACCACAGCGATCGCGAAACTTCCACTTCCACAAACACGAGACTGGTAAGCTAGTTAATTATAAATAACTTGGCAATTAAAGTTGCTAAGCGTATTAAGTATGAAAATTCGGGTCTAACTTAAGTCGGAGCTATAAATTTTGATCACACTTTCCAAATGTTCAACAAAATTACGCCCCGTCCGCTACTTTGGCCCGGATCTTCCGTATCCGGGCGGCACAGCAACCAACCAACCGAATTCATTTTTACGGACATTCAAATGTCTAACACTTTGCCAGAGGCGCTAAAGAAGATTATTATAAATGTTTAAGCAAACTATCAGAAACCTAGGAAATCCAATGGACGCATCAAATCGAATTAGTTACGCACGTGCAAATAAATTGCATTACAATATTCAATAATCTTTTGAAGATCCGATTTAATGCACTTTGATAGCAAACAATAAACAACTTTTTATCAAGAAATGTTTCAAACACAACACACCTAAAGCGGGAGGAAAAATAAATAAAAATAAATATAAAAATTAAGTTAAATTGTCAACCCTTTGACGAATCGATAAAGCACAACAAATCAGTTAACGACTGGTCAGCGATTGATTTGGTTGCTGGAAAAACGTATAAACATTATCTGAGTATTGAGCAGAAAAATAACCAAACTTCTTGAACACATGAATCTCAACACTAATCCCGCATAAACAATAAAATCATAGCCAAAGGACATCATCTAAAGCGAGAAACATGTGCGAAGGGTATCAGAGGATACTCAACGCCAACAGCGACAAAATTCTGGGGATTATGGGATAGAAGCAAATGTCCACTCAAATGAATAACAAATACAAAACTTTGACCAGCAAACGATGAGCAGCTACTTGCATATGGATCAAATTGTTATGGGCGGGGGATGATTGTGTCAAAGTGAGTTGGGGGGCGCACCCTTGTTGTGTATGCTGTTATACAATAAACAAAATAAATATGTATGTAATGCGCGCTTTACTTGAGAATTATATGAATTTTACTTTTCAATTGGCAATTTGTTTGCGCTACATAAATTTCAATGGCTTGCTGCCCATCGAGATTAGGTGACACATCGCTACAGTAAGCCATGTATCTTATGAGTCTATGTATGTGTATGTTTCAGTAAGTTGTACACTTAAGATACTTAGAAAATAAGTTTTTACTTCTATTTTTGTGGATTTTCCATCAATTGGGCTATAAAATAAATAGGAATTCTTCAGGTTGAATGGTTACAATTTTCCTTATATTTATTACTTGGATATATTCACAAATAGTGCTCATTTTTATCAATTTCTGGACACACAGCACTTAGCGGCAGCTGGAATAGGAAGGAGTAAAGTAGTAAAGAGTTTTTAAGGTTTAATCAATGGAAGGGATTTTCTTTCGCGTTTGAGACTTATATTTGTTGTGATTGGTGAATGGACGATGGGCGGATTAACTGTATACCCTGTAAGTCCAATAAGGGTATAATTCTCAATAATATCGTGTTGGGATTATTTTAAAACGAAAAAGAAAAAGGATGCCACAAAAATCAAATATAATTTAATGTTGAAAAAAATTTGCCATTTGAAGACAAGAAACTTGAGTAACCTAATTAGGCTATCACAGTGAAGAGCTGCAGTAAATCCTATAGGTTAAATAATATAACGGCCTATAACAGAATCTGCCCTTAAACTCGGGTTGGTCCTAGAAAACTACTTTTAAAAGAAGGCAGAATTCCTACATCACAAAAGTCCTCATATTTTTTACTCAGTTGAGCAGAGCTCACAGAGTGTATTAAGTTTGATTGGATAACGGTTGGTTGACTTCCATATATCAAAATCATCAGTATCGAAAAAAAATTTGATTGAGCCATGTCCGTCCGTCCGTAAACACGATAACTTGAGTAAATTTTGAGGTATCTTAATGAAATTTGGTATGTGGGTTCCCGGGCACTCATCTCAGATCGCTATTTAAAAAGAACGATATCGCACTATAACCACGCCCACTTTTTCGATATCGAAAATTTCGAAAAACACAAAAAGTGCGATAATTCATTGCAAAAGACAGATAAAGCGACGAAACTTGGTAGATGAGTTGAACTTATGACGCAGAATAGAAAATTAGTAAAATTTTGGACAACGGGCGTGGCACCGCCCACTTTTAAAAGAAGGTAATTTAAAATTTTGCAAGCTGTAATTTGGCAATCGTTGAAGATATCATGATGAAGTTTGGCAGGAACATTACTCCTATTACTATGTGTATGCATAAGAAAAATTAGCAAAATGGGAGAACGACCACGCCCACTTTTAAAAAAAATTTTTTTAAAGTAAAATTTTAACAAAAAATTTAATATCTTTACAGTATATAAGCAAATTATCTCAACATTCAACTACAGTAATGACGTGGTGCAACAAAATACAAAAATAAAAGAAAATTTCAAAATGGGCGTGGCTCCGCCCTTTTTCATTTAATTTGTCTAGGATACTTTTAACGCCATAAGTCGAACAAAAATTAACCAATCCTTTTGAAATTTGGTAGGGGAATAGATTTTATGACGTTAACTGTTTTCTGTGAAAATGGGCGGAACCGGTTGATGCCACGCCCAGTTTTTATACACAGTCGTCCGTCTGTCCTTCCGCATGGCCGTTAACACGATAACTTGAGCAAAAATCGACATATCTTTAATGAACTTTGTTCTCGTACTTACTTGAACTCACTTTATCTTGGTATAAAAAATGAACGAAATCCGACTATGACCACTCCCACTTTTTCGATATCGAAAATTACGAAAAATGAAAAATATACCATAATTCTATACCAAATACGAAAAAAGGGATGAAACATGGTAAGGTAATTGGATTGTTTTATTGACGCGAAATATACCTTTAGAAAAAACTTTATAAAATGGTTGTGACACCTACCATATTAAGTAGAAGAAAGTGAAAAAGTTCTGCAGGGCGAAATAAAAAACCCTTAAAATCTTGGCAGGTATTACATATATAAATAAATTAGCGGTATCCAACAGATGATGTTCTGGGTCACCCTGGTCCACATTTTGGTCGATATCTGGAAAACGCCTTCACATATACAACTACCACCACTCCCTTTTAAAACCCTCATTAATACCTTTAATTTGATACCCATATCGTACAAACACATTCTAGAGTCACCCCTGGTCCACCTTTGTGGCGATATTTCGAAACGGCGTCCACCTATGGAACTAAGGATTTCTCCCTTTTAAAATACTCATTAACACCTTGCGTTTGATGCCCATATTGTACAAACAAATTCTAGGGTCACCCCTGGTCCACCTTTATGGCGATATCTCGAAACGGCGTCCATCTATGGAACTAAGGATTTCTCCCTTTTAAAATACTCATTAACACCTTTCTTTTGATACCCATATTGTACAAATAAATTCTAGGGTCACCCCTGGTCCACCTTTATGGCGATATCTCGAAACGGCGTCCACCTTTGGAACTAAGGATTACTCCCTTTTAAAATACTCATTAACACCTTTCATTTGATACCCATATCGTACAAACGCATTCTAGATTCACCCCTGGTCCACCTTTATGGTGATATCTCGAAAAGGCGACCACCTATACAACAACCACCACTCCATTTTAAAACCCTCATTAATACCTTTAATTTGATACCCATATCGTACAAACACATTCTAGAGTCACCCCTAGTCCACCTTTATGGCGATATTTCGAAACGGCATCCACCTATAGAACTAAGGCCCACTCCCTTTTAAAATACTCATTAACACCATTCGTTTGATGCCCATATTGTACAAACAAATTCTAGGGTCACCCCTGGTCCACCTTTATGGCGATATCTCGAAACGGCGTCCACCTATGGAACTAAGGATTTCTCCCTTTTAAAATACTCATTAACACCTTTAATTTGATACCCATATCGTACAAACACATTCTAGAGTCACCCCTAGTCCACTTTTATGGCGATATTTCGAAACGGCATCCACCTATAGAACTAAGGCCCACTCCCTTTTAAAATACTCATTAACACCATTCGTTTGATGCCCATATTGTACAAACAAATTCTAGGGTCACCCCTGGTCCACCTTTATGGCGATATCTCGAAACGGCGTCCACCTATGGAACTAAGGATTTCTCCCTTTTAAAATACTCATTAACACCTTTAATTTGATACCCATATCGTACAAACACATTCTAGAGTCACCCCTAGTCCACTTTTATGGCGATATTTCGAAACGGCATCCACCTATAGAACTAAGGCCCACTCCCTTTTAAAATACTCATTAACACCATTCGTTTGATGCCCATATTGTACAAACAAATTCTAGGGTCACCCCTGGTCCACCTTTATGGCGATATCTCGAAACGGCGTCCACCTATGGAACTAAGGATTTCTCCCTTTTAAAATACTCATTAACACCTTTCTTTTGATACCCATATTGTACAAATAAATTCTAGGGTCACCCCTGGTCCACCTTTATGGCGATATCTCGAAACGGCGTCCACCTTTGGAACTAAGGATTACTCCCTTTTAAAATACTCATTAACACCTTTCATTTGATACCCATATCGTACAAACGCATTCTAGATTCACCCCTGGTCCACCTTTATGGTGATATCTCGAAAAGGCGACCACCTATACAACAACCACCACTCCATTTTAAAACCCTCATTAATACCTTTAATTTGATACCCATATCGTACAAACACATTCTAGAGTCACCCCTAGTCCACTTTTATGGCGATATTTCGAAACGGCATCCACCTATAGAACTAAGGCCCACTCCCTTTTAAAATACTCATTAACACCATTCGTTTGATGCCCATATTGTACAAACAAATTCTAGGGTCACCCCTGGTCCACCTTTATGGCGATATCTCGAAACGGCGTCCACCTATGGAACTAAGGATTTCTCCCTTTTAAAATACTCATTAACACCTTTCTTTTGATACCCATATTGTACAAATAAATTCTAGGGTCACCCCTGGTCCACCTTTATGGCGATATCTCGAAACGGCGTCCACCTTTGGAACTAAGGATTACTCCCTTTTAAAATACTCATTAACACCTTTCATTTGATACCCATATCGTACAAACGCATTCTAGATTCACCCCTGGTCCACCTTTATGGTGATATCTCGAAAAGGCGACCACCTATACAACAACCACCACTCCATTTTAAAACCCTCATTAATACCTTTAATTTGATACCCATATCGTACAAACACATTCTAGAGTCACCCCTAGTCCACTTTTATGGCGATATTTCGAAACGGCATCCACCTATAGAACTAAGGCCCACTCCCTTTTAAAATACTCATTAACACCATTCGTTTGATGCCCATATTGTACAAACAAATTCTAGGGTCACCCCTGGTCCACCTTTATGGCGATATCTCGAAACGGCGTCCACCTATGGAACTAAGGATTTCTCCCTTTTAAAATACTCATTAACACCTTTCTTTTGATACCCATATTGTACAAATAAATTCTAGGGTCACCCCTGGTCCACCTTTATGGCGATATCTCGAAACGGCGTCCACCTTTGGAACTAAGGATTACTCCCTTTTAAAATACTCATTAACACCTTTCATTTGATACCCATATCGTACAAACGCATTCTAGATTCACCCCTGGTCCACCTTTATGGTGATATCTCGAAAAGGCGACCACCTATACAACAACCACCACTCCATTTTAAAACCCTCATTAATACCTTTAATTTGATACCCATATCGTACAAACACATTCTAGAGTCACCCCTAGTCCACTTTTATGGCGATATTTCGAAACGGCATCCACCTATAGAACTAAGGCCCACTCCCTTTTAAAATACTCATTAACACCATTCGTTTGATGCCCATATTGTACAAACAAATTCTAGGGTCACCCCTGGTCCACCTTTATGGCGATATCTCGAAACGGCGTCCACCTATGGAACTAAGGATTTCTCCCTTTTAAAATACTCATTAACACCTTTCTTTTGATGCCCATATTGTACAAACAAATTCTAGGGTCACCCCTGGTCCACCTTTATGGCGATATCTCGAAACGGCGTCCACCTATGGAACTAAGGATTTCTCCCTTTTAAAATACTCATTAACACCTTTCTTTTGATACCCATATTGTACAAATAAATTCTAGGGTCACCCCTGGTCCACCTTTATGGCGATATCTCGAAACGGCGTCCACCTTTGGAACTAAGGATTACTCCCTTTTAAAATACTCATTAACACCTTTCATTTGATACCCATATCGTACAAACGCATTCTAGATTCACCCCTGGTCCACCTTTATGGTGATATCTCGAAAAGGCGACCACCTATACAACAACCACCACTCCATTTTAAAACCCTCATTAATACCTTTAATTTGATACCCATATCGTACAAACACATTCTAGAGTCACCCCTAGTCCACTTTTATGGCGATATTTCGAAACGGCATCCACCTATAGAACTAAGGCCCACTCCCTTTTAAAATACTCATTAACACCATTCGTTTGATGCCCATATTGTACAAACAAATTCTAGGGTCACCCCTGGTCCACATTTATGGCGATATCTCGAAACGGCGTCCACCTATGGAACTAAGGATTACTCCCTTTTAAAATACTCATTAACACCTTTAATTTGATACCCATATCGTACAAACGCATTCTAGAGTCACCCCTGGTCCACCTTTATGGCGATATCTCGAAAATGCGACCACCTATACAACAACCACCACTCCCTTTTAAAACCGTCATTAATACCTTTAATTTGATACCCATATTGTACAAACAAATTCTAGGGTCACCCCTGGTCCACCTTTATGGCGATATCTCGAAAATGCGACCACGTATACAACAACCACCACTCCCTTTTAAAACCGTCATTAATACCTTTAATTTGATACCCATATCGTACAAACACATTCTAGAGTCACCCCTGGTCCACCTTTGTGGCGATATTTCGAAACGGCGTCCACCTATAGAACTAAGGCCCACTCCTTTTAAAATACTCATTAACACCATTCGTTTGATGCCCATATTGTACAAACAAATTCTAGGGTCACCCCTGGTCCACCTTTGTGGCGATATCTCGAAACGGCGTCAACCTATGGAACTAAGGATTACTCCCTTTTAAAATACTCATTAACACCTTTAATTTGATACCCATATCGTACAAACGCATTCTAGAGTCAACCCTGATCCACCTTTATGGCTATATCCGTAAATGGCGTCCACCTATAAAACTATGGCCCACTCCCTCATAAAATACTCTTTAATACCTTTCATTTGATACACATGTCATACAAACACATTCCTGGGTTTCCCTCGGTTCATTTTCCTGCATGGTTATTTTCCCTTATGTTGTCACCATAGCTCTCAACTGAGTATGTAATGTTCGAAGTTAGTAGAAAAATCCTTCGTGGAAGGAAAACTTGAATCAGAGAGCAAATCGGATTCAAAGTTGGAGCAAAAAAAATCAGCAAATAAATTAGCGGAATCTACAGCACTATTAGCAAATGTGCTATCGTAGAATACATTATTAGTAAATTGTACTTCGTATAATAATCACAAAATTACCTATGTCGTATTTTTCAACAATAGAATTTTGTGAAAGTGATATAGGTACATTCGAACCCAATTCAGTATTCATAGATGTTGAATGCAAAGTTTTCTCATTATTATTATCCACCAACAATGTATTAGCGTCGCGATCAGTATGAGTTAAGAATGGAACAGTACTTCCGTTTTCTATATTTGTATCATCGCAGACCTGTTCTTGAAGTTTTGGCAGCTTGCAAAAATATTCTTTGATGCTCTTGATACTTCGTCGCTTCTTATTATCTTTTCAATTAATGGTGATCAAAGCATCGCTAGGTGTTATTTTGAGTTTTAGAAAACTATTCTTCTACAAATAATTTTGTTTCTTTTCTCAAAAACTTGTGGAAAAGCAAATGTTTCTTCAAAAAACTTCTATAAAAAAACTACCACCTTTTTTCGAGCTTGCGTGGTAGAAGTGGTAGAACTTCAAATAAAAGAAAAATAGTGGTAGATTTACCACTTTAGTGGTAGAAGTCCGAACACTGGCGATTACCTTTCTCGCGATTCTAATGTAATTGAATATGTGCATTGCAGTTTCTACAGAGATGACAAATGGCCAGTAGAAAGTAGTGAAAAATGTGTAGAGTGAGAGTGAAGATTCTGAATAAACTTTATTCAATAAAGTAAGGTTTGATTCAATATGTAAGCAACAGCGCAAATATATCTGAGCATTGGACTGATTTGCATGAGCATTCTTACTGTTGAGCGCTAATATTATTTGAAAATTGATACTCGATTAAAGCATGCATACAAAAACTGCATTATGAAAAGTAACGATCAAATATCCATAATTATATTTCTACAGATACTGCATATAAATAGTGGGTTTCTGGGACTTCGTGAAAAAAATTTTGTTCCTAATAAATTTTGGAAAAAAAAATATAGTCTTGTCTGGTAATATTTATTTGCTTCATTAATATGAATGTTTTGAGTAGGCCGGTCTCTGGTTAAATTTCCGGAAGTAAACGTTTCCCAAATAATAAGCTAATCAAGGGAGTACGCCTGTCCCATATTTCAAACAAATCGCACCATAAATCATACTTTTTTTTTTTTAAATGGGTCTGGTCTGGTTCTGTTTCCGGAAATAAAAGAAAGAGAATGGACCAAACTGTAAATGTTAAGCATCATCAAATCCACTTGAACACCCAAACAAATTTCATCAAAATGGGTTCAGTTCTTAGGAGGAGTTCAGTTACTCTTGGTCCACTTTCCGGAATAAAAAGTTTCTCAAATACTATTTCTGTCAACGTACTCATGTGCCGAATTTTAAGAGAATCGCACTATAAACTGGATTTTTTTTGAAAAGGTCGGCCCCAGGTGCACTTCCCGGCATTTGTTGTGAAAAAGCCATGCCTATTACTGTCCTGAGGGCAAAATATAAAAGTGTGGTTTAGGCGTTATACTCCGACCCCGTCTAGACTTTCACATTTATATACGCAAATTTTAAAAAAAAAATGTACTTTTTACTTCTTCAAACGAGACATAAGAGGCGACTAAAATACCATATTCAAGGGGTTGTGTAGCGCAACCTTTTAAGGTTGCCAGCGCAATATATAGCTTCTCCAAACCCACAGACGAGACTCTGGCGACCCCAAGCTCCTCATGGAACTTGGTGGTGGGTAGGGAGGGATGGCCTGAAGGTTTAATGTGGCCATATAAATCGTTCCCGAGATGGTCGGGCTAGCATCTTAATGGTGCTGTGTTACCGGAGCGTGCCGGATCTGTATCCGGCAAAGGACCATCACATCGATAACACTGTCCAAAGCCTTCGGGGAGCAACCTTATCGCTACAACAACAACAACAACAGTACATTTTTCCCACATTGACACTGTCAAAAAAACCACAGCCACAGCTCAAATTTCTGGCTACTCCATTTAGTAAATTAATAAGGAATTAATTGTTATTCTCAAATGCATATATATGTATGTACATACATCAATAAAATCTACAATCGAACGCGTCAAACCGCTTCAACTATAGTAATTGAAATTAATTTGCTTGGCATTATGGTGAATATGGGTTTATATCTATTTGTCCATTGTAACCGGCTATATGATTTTGTATGTTGATATGTCACTTTTGTATGCTTATGTGAGTGTGTTTGTGTGTGCACCAATATGTGCAATGCTGCATTGATGATTCGATACTTTAAATGGTTTTATCTTATTCGTAGATTTGTCATTACGTCCAACACTTACGTCAAATAAATGTCATTCCCAATTGAAATGAGAAGTAGTTGATAGATTATTTAATTAGTATTTAGTTTTGAATGCATTAGATTGATTAGTTTGATTAAAAGTGAGTGGTTTTATTAATAGCATGAAATATGTATATCAACGTTTACCTATTTATGTACGTACGTACATATGTCGGTGCTTAATTGAGTAATTAACTAAACGGTTTGTAATATATCTACGGTGGTAAATTTCCTTATAACGACATTATCTTAATTTTCGTACTTAACTTCCAATAGCTAATTAAATTATTAGACCTTCCAAATTAATGATTCCCTTCGATAATCGGTAGTAATGATAAAATTCTAGATATATCGATAGTTTTTCCAACACTTAGAGATGGTTTTGCATTTAGACATTAAATAAAGGATAAGCTCAAACAAATCACAAGTGATGGCAGATTTGACAATCACTAATCTAGCTTCAAGAGATGGAATGTATGTGGATTACGGTTAGTGAAGTACGGTTAGTCAAGAATTTTAAATACACAGTTTCAAAATAAAACAGCCCTAAATCCGCTTTGATAATGCATATATCATTGTGTATCGGCTACAAAAAGGGCATTTAAATATTTTTTTTAACTGAAAAGATAACCGGTTACTAGTACTCTTATTTACAATCGATTATTCGGCTAATCGACTAGTCGATACGTCTAGTAGCAATATTTGTATGATTGAAAATTGAAACCAGTGGCAATTGAGTGGCCGTTTTAATACTGTGAGCGAAACGACGAAGTGGTGGCTCAGAGAAAGGTGAGAAGGGAACACCACAGGTAGGTTTTTTTTCCTCATGCTTTCGGTGATGGTAATGAACGAGCTGCTACTGGACCATGAGGGTAGGGGCTGTCAAGTGGTGGCTTATGCCAATGACCTGGAACTTCATGTTAGGGGTAAATTTTTGAACACACTGTATGACGATTTACAGAGTCAGCTGGGTTTCGCGTCCAGGTGGTCCGAATTATGCGGCTAAGTGTCAACCCTCATTTTGTTCACGCGGAGGTACAATGTTCCTGAATTTAGACCATTATTTATTGGGCGAGTACTGCTGGTGCTGTTTTACAGCGCTAAATACCTTGGGACTATCCTTGACAGCAAGCTGTTCTGGAAGCTTAATGTGGGGGACGGGGCTGTGAATGTTTCGGTTGGCCTAGGCAATTGTCAAACGCTGGGTCTAAGGTTAGTAGGTACATTGATTGTACGATATGGTGGCCAAGCCGATTCTCTTCTATGGCTTTCTGGTCTGGTGGAGAGCATTAGAAGTTTCTTCCACAATCAAAAAGAGGGTTTGACAATGGTTTGAGTAAGCGCGACTGTACCTATAACAACTACACTGGCATTTAACACAATGCTGAATCTGTACCCGGATGACATCGTGGGCTAAATGGCCTCAGTCCGTGCTGCAACAAGGCTTCGCGACGCGAGAATTACGCTTATGAATTGCGGGTCTCCAGCATTCTGTTAGAGTTCGACTTCATCACTGGCAGAACAGACTACTATGCGCCAGCTCTCGCTCCTCTCGCCACATTCACCAGTCACATGCCCTAAGGGAGGAATGGAATGATGAACCTATCACGGATGAATCCAGGCTAGACGGGAGTGTTGGGGTGGGATATTCTGCTCGGTGTTAGACGGAAATTGAGGCTGTCCGAACACTGCAGTGTCTACCAGGCCGAGGTCGCCGCTATGAATGATGCGGTAGATGAAATGCTAGCATCTACTAATATAATCAAGCGGCATTCAAAGCGCTAAGCTCTGCCAACATAAAGTCGAGGGCTGTAAGGAAGTGGATACATTGTGACTTCGCTGCGCAATTGCTCTCTACTTCTGGACAGGTGGGCCTCGAGTCAGCTAAGCGAACGCTGGGCAGAAACAACCTTATGCTATGTGTGGGGGCCTTTCTGGCCCGTTGTTAACTCCAGGCGGTCAGCGGAGCAATTATGATTTACAAAAGCTCTGCTATATATAGTTAGTTGAGTGTTTACAGAGCGCTGCCAAATGAGAGTCCATGCGGTGAGTCTTAATGTATTGGACAGGCCCAGCTGTGTAAGCTGTATGGAGGACGATGAAATATAATCACCCAGTCTCTTTATGCTCACCTGTCCAGGCTTTGCAAGCATGAGGCGTAAATATCTCGAACGGGATGTATTCTACTTTCCGGAGCTGGGTCTGAGCTTAGGTCAGGTTAAGTTGAATTGGTCGGTCCATGAGGACCTCACATAGACTGAATAAGTTCGTAGTGTTACCAGAAGTTTGTTTTAACGACCAAATTGAAAAACCCTATCAAAAACCAGGACCTATGTTATAAAATAACTCCGTCCTCTTGGCAAATACTGGAAGCTTCACAGGACTTAAGCCACTTGCTGATTTTAGATCTGATAGCTGTATCACTGCTAGTAGCTGGAGTCTTAGCCTGGCAAGCGCGGGGCACGAGCACAGATCGTGCTCGATCGTTTCCTTCTCCAGCCCGCACTTCCTACATCTGCTAGCACTGACCAAGCCTAATTTAAAGGCATGTGACGCCAGAAGGCAGTGTCCAGTCAGAATACCTGTTATGAGTCTACAGTTCTCTCTTTTTAATGATAGAAGCAACTTTGTTAGTCTACGGTTGTAAGACCTACACATAATTTTCGACACTTTACATCCCCGCGGTTGAAACCACGCCGTTCCTTTCCACGATCATGTGCACCTCTCGCCTTCGCTTAATCTCGCCCAGTCTAATTGGGACGTCTACGGAGCAAGCTTCAAGGGATGCGCCCTTTTTAGCTAGTTCATCCGCTTTTTCATTCCCATCTAGTCGCATATGCCCTGGGACCCAATATAGATGTATGCTTCTCACTGTACCGATTCTCTCTAGGGACTGCTTACACTTTAACACGCATTTAGATGCTGTGCTATGCGAGATTATTGCCTTAATTGCTGCTTGACTGTCAATATAAAAGTTAACGCGACTGCAGCTAAGGCTATTCTCTTCCAGGGTTTCTACTGCTTTGGTTACGGCTATTATTTCCGCTTAGAAAACGCTACAGTAATCCGGCAGCCTGTGGGATCTCTTTATTTCCGGATCAGCACAGTATACCGCAGACCCTAGTCCTTCCATTACTTTGGAACCATCTGTGTACACATGTATCTCCTCGTCCGCCATTTGAACACCCTTGCGCCAACCGTCCACCTCTATTGTGGCTTTAAGATCGCCCTCGAAACGCAGATAGAGAATCAGGTAGTCTGTTCGTCTGAGCTTAATATTCATCATTAATTTGCGCTTGTTTAACTAAGCCCTTTTGCTCGTTGCGTAGCAAGTCACGCCAGCTATCTCTGTTAGCCAATCACTGACGCCAATTGGGAACACCAAGGAAGTTCAAGTCTTTCTACACCTATCATAAATGGATGTCGGCATGAATACTTTCTGAGCGAGCTATCAAAGCCTTAGGGTTTTTGTCCGTTGTATCATGCACATGTATGTGTTAAGCTCATACCATCGTTAAATCTCCTTCGATTCACACCGTTGTCATCACGGGCAGGGCCATGAATTTTCTAAAGAGCTTTTCTCCTGAATATCACATCAGGACAGGTATGATAAGGAACTTATAGACCTTAATTTTCCTTCGTCGAGGATGACTTCAGATTTGCAGAAAGTACAATCGAAATTATTGTATATATCAATCAGCTGACATGTTTCTTTACTGGGGCAATGTTCAATATAGACATGTACATATAATTAATAAATATATGTATGTGCATGTGCTGATAAATATAATTTAAGTTTTGGCACTTACGCCCCGATTCTATTGTAGTAACAACATTCTTCACCACGGTAACGAAATCATATGGAAACTTTTACACCCTTTTAGTATTCTACCCGCGAAAGTAGCCGGATAATTTTTTACCCACAAAAGTAGGTGGTTACAGCGAAATAACCACACAACAGCTGTTGTTTAGAAAAAGGCAAAACTGAAAAATAAAGAATTGTAAGCGCAATTAAGTAAAGATAATAGTAAAAAGGTGTTGCCTCTTGCTATATATTATATATTTTTTTACATTATGTACTTTCACAGAATAAATTACAATATAACTATGTAGAAAATTATCATGCATAATATGCATATACACATCGTTCCGTTTATTCGTTAACCTCGTATCTACAAGTGACACATTTTCGGTAAAGCGAACACGGTTGACACACCATGTTTACATTTGGGACCAAAATTCATCGAAAAAAATGACCAAATTTTTGTTTTATTTTATTAGTATAAAATACTAATGTTTCCATATAGAATTTTTCTAAGCATAGTGAAGACTTTCCTTTAATTCAAGTTGAACAAACAAATATATGTTCATGCAACCAAAAATGGTACTATATTTTGACACAGCATTATGTTGTTGATTGCAATGAAATAAAATGTATGGTGCAGTTAGGTTTTAGTAAGAAATGGTTCAAAATTTGCGTTCTGGTGTTGCCGAACTATGTATGTGGAAAACTCAGTAAATCATAAATGAGACTAGGCAATTTTGTTAGTGCTATTTTTATAGATGCTTACTTTTTCCCTTAACGTTTGAACTTCATATCAGAGCCTAGATTCAGTAAGTCTGAGTTTAGAGCCCAGGACTCAGGAGTTCTGCTATCACCTGCGGGAATAATTTTATACAAAACCTTTCTTCCGAAATCCAATCTCTTTTGCATTTGCTTCCTTCTGTCTTCGGGTTAAAATATTTCTTGTGCCAAGGTACTTCATTTTCAATTACTTTGCGTGGCTTAACACCACAATAGTCCTGGAATTCCTTGAACTCATTGAGCTGGGTGAGAAAGATTTAAATATCAAAGTGCCAAACGAGAAGTAATGTATAGAATTTCTTTGTATAAGTTTTGAAAGTGTTAGGCTCACGGCAGAGTGCTCGCTATAAGCTATGCTAGGCGAGAAGAAATTTTTATTTTCATATATTTTACATAGTGTTGTATAACCGATCGAAATATCTAGCTGTTATTAATATTATTATAAAACAAGAGTTTTTTTTTTTTTTTTGATTATTCAGTTATTTCATCAACAATTAACGACAATAAGTTTGGCAACACTTTTCTTTTTAATGGCTGCATAAATTATATCCTAGGTGAAATGTTATTGTTCTGGTACATTTTATTGACTGAGCACTTTTTTATGGTGAGAGTTCCATTGAAGTAAATTCAAAATTATATGGGGGCTAACGAAAGTGTGGCGAATTTTTGGGCAATATTGTGAATTTTTGCCTGAGTGAAAAAGAAAGAAGAGTACCAATCGTGGCTACTGCCTAAAAAGAACCAAAATTAAAGAAAAGGGACCAGCGGACCAGATAGGGTTGGAAGGGACGATTTTTGGTCCAAATGGACCAAAGTGGCAACCGTGAAAGCGAAGAAAACTACCTTTCAAATTTCTCCACAAACACTGGTGAGTTTTTCGGTGATGACAGCGTTACCACTTGAGCCAGAATCGCGGATAAAAGAACTGGTAACGATATTCGGTTACATAATGTTCTGGGTACAATTTTACAGGTAACGCTCGGAATCGGGGCGCTAAAATCCAATAAAAATACTAAACAGAAAAAAGTAAAGTGAAAAAAAAAAACAGCACAAAAAAGGGAGTTTAATAAATTTGTGCGCAAACACGCTGGACATGAAGATCTTATCGCAAGCGCTTGTACAAGCACAGATGAATAATGAAACATAAAAATCGATACTAATTAAAATTTATGGTAAGTATTAATATATAGAGATGAGCACACACACACATAGATGCACGTACATTTATAAATTTATTTATTGAGTGAGAAAAAGAGCATTAGCAAGCTATAATCGTAAAATAAAAATTTATTTGAAATGTGAAATATGTGTACATATATAAATATATACATAAAAAGTTTATTCATATTCAAACATATCAACATATGTATGTATGTATATGATCATGCGAAAAAAGCATACAAATGTACATTTCTCCAAACAACCTCAAAAGGAATTCAAATCTCTTTTGCAATGAATCACAAACAAATCTGTTCAAGCTAACCACAAATTGGTAGAGATTGCCAAAAAAAAAAAAAAAAAAAATTTACACAAAAAAATCCCATACAAATACTGCAAACAATTGTTACAAATAATTGTTAAATTGTTTTGTATATAAATCCGATCAGCGCGGTTGAGTGGTTGTATTGACTGACGGATCAGTTACGTTCGCAATTTTTTTGTGTGGTAAATCAAAGGCAAGCGATTAGGCGAATAGCAATTGAATTGGTGTTGTTGCGCATGCGCAACGGCGCCTACGAAGCGTTAAATTACTGAAGAGGGAATACGACATTTATCGCATCACATATTCGTATAAATTCATATATGTAAGTGTGTATGCATTTATGAATGCACACATATTTGTTTGTTGTTTTGTTCATTTATAGCTAAGTTGGCATTTTCAACATATCCAACCTCATATGTGCAGTTGGGATTATGTTGCCACAGCAGCGATTCGTTTCACTCCTGAGCTGGATTCTCATGCCTCATTGCAGTTCGATTGCAGTGATTGTTGTTTTTAGTATTATATAAGGTTGCGTTTCTTTAATTGTGTGACAATTTCAAAACCGATTTTGTAAATTTTTTTTTTTGTGGTTGCATTCCCATATTTTGATTTTTTGTAAAATTTCAGATGCGCCTTTTCATATCTTCTCGCAAATTGTGCTGTCTGCTATAGAAGTGCAATGATTTTTTTTTTCAAATTCTGTACTTAAGCTGATGACGCGCCTAGGATTAGGTTTGCAATATCATATCGAATTTGGCGCATCAACTTCGAATACCGATGGCTTTTGAAAAAAATGATTCATACAATTTAAGAAACATGATTACATATGTACGTACATACACTCGTATACATATGTTCATGTATTAATTTACGTTTGTTAGTATATTTACGAATTACGGTAACTGATTAGTAGTTTTACTTGTTCGCAGTTACATCATTCGTTCAAAGTTTATGCAGTTGTGCTCTCTCGCCGATCAGTCGTGGATGGCAAATCGATTATACGGCGATGACCAACTCGTTATATATTTGTAGCAAATTTATAACTCTTCAATAGTTGTTTGATAAGAAACCGACCTTTTTTTGATAAAATATCGATAAATTTTCAATAAAAGATGAAAAAATTTTCGATAACAAAACGTTACCTTTTTGATAACATATCGATAACTTTTCCAAAAATAATTTAAACTTTTCGATAGACAACCGACAATTTTTCGATACAAATCCGATAACACACCTGTAACAAACTCGAAGATAGGAAATGAATAGCACGCACATAACCTGTCGATAACAAACCATTAACACTTCCATAAAAAATTGATAACACGCCTTGCCTTGATTTTCTCTCTAATTTTGCTCATATCAACTCTAACACTTAAATTGTTTTCACATTAAGTTACGATGTAATGATTACACTTATGCTTCCATTCTATATTCCCCCATATAGCTTACCAATCCCACACAATACGCTTACACTCTTTATAGCTTAGTACTTCCAAAGAAAATTGCACTCCCACTAAGTTTGAGATATATTTTCAAGATATCAGTTATACTAAATATTAAAATTTTCCAAAATCTTTTTGTTTTGCTGGCCACTTGGTCCCCTTCCTTCGTGATAGCCCTGCCACAGGATCGCAATGCATAATTCTTCATCCGGCTTCTTTCTATCTATTTTTGTGATTTTCAAGAACTGTAGAGTGATATTACAAGGGTTATTACGAATCCTACAGTCCATATCTGCCACATGTAGTAAACTTCACATTAAAATTTACGTAAACATATTAGGATGGGCAGAATATCTATGGCTCACGCGTCATCAAGATAGAATCGGTAACATCTGATAAGGGGACAGCGAAAAGTCGTGGTTCAGATAGGAAGTAAACATGTTTAAAAGGTACTTGACCGTAAAAAGTGATGAAATGATAGTCTTTTAACACCTTTACAGCCTGCTTTGAGAAATCACCAACGGCTGCCGATTCCATTGAAAAATATCACTCCCTGAAGCACTTAATCAATCCCAATAAGATGGAATCGAATCCCTTCTTATGGGATTCGGTAATATATTTTTTCTGAACAGCAGCTGCCAAGTAAATTCTTTAATCGAATAAGCTGTCGCATTCCGCTAAGCGATCCAGGGCAAGATATTCTTAATAGCTTAAAGAAGAAGTATTTCATACGGTAAGGAAAATGATCTCGCGGCTATCACCTTTTTTCCACCTATAAGTATTTTTTCGATATAGGTCCTTTAACAATCTATGATCGAGTCCTTTATACTTACGCGGATGGATGCTATATTCGTAGGCGTTGTTACGAAACTTGCATCAAGAAGAACCATTTAATGAGATCTAAAAGATACAACAATAATGTATATGGTCATCGGCCACAACGTCAACTGACCTTCTAACCAATTCAAATTGCCTTAAGATAAATTGAAGTTATGACCGTATGTAATGGTCACAACGTCAAATTTCAATTGGTTACAATTTCTACAATATTGATATTATGACCATGCTCCTTTTCTGAAATGGTCATAAAGTCAATGCTTATTTTCTTAAAGGGCTAAACCTACTAATTACTGGCAAATTTACAGTTATTCTTTATTATTCTGTTGAACAAAAAGTCAAATAGTGCAAACCGGTAAAAGTTGTTCAAAAGATTTGAGTGTAAATGTTGTGAAACCTAAGAATGTTGGACTTTTGGAGTTCGAATGCATAAATGGGTTCCTATGAAATAGTATGTGGAACTTTTTTACCGATATTTTGTTTTCATTTCAGCAAGAAAATGGATTGAGTAGAAGAACTTATTCATGTTTCCTGCGGGTCTTCTTTTTCTATATTCTGGTTTGACTTCAATGCGAAATCTGGCAAAAAAACTATGTCGTCTTAGCGTCTAATTAATTCTGCCAAACTTTTTTTTTAAAATATGGTTATGGAAATTTCCAAATGGCCATTACATTAAATTTTAAAAGATCACAAAGTCAACTGACCTTATGGCTATTTAAAGTCATCATAAGACCAAATGATTGTTTGGCGATTTGAAGTGGTCATAAGGTCAATGGACCTTAATTCCTTGCAACGTTGTTTCGTGCCATTAAGGGAAAAATTGAGCACATCGAATTAGTGAGCCGAATATTCAATGTTTAGGTAAGTGAGGTTGTAATAGAAATATATAAAAAAAATACAAGCCGCAATTTACTTCCGAAGAGATTAAGGCCGAACTTCTCTTCCAATATGCCACGTGCACCTCCTCCGGGACGAAACCCACATATTTTTAAGCCTACTCCGAACTGCAACTGCAAGGCAGACTAATTTTCACTGAGAAGCTTGCTTTTCACGCCAGAAATATATTCGGAATGTTTGAGAGGGGCGACTGCGCTTCGTTCCTGAATTTCTGATGCTGCTTTGCCCGGGATTTGACTCCAGCAACTACGGTGCGATGACACGCTAAAGGTTAATATCTTGCGATATATTCAAATCTCAAACAAAGTCGTGTCAAACAATGTTTTACGTGCGCGATTAGCTTTTTTCTCTGCTATTGTTGTTATTTGCTGTATTAACATTTTTTTGCTTAATTCTACTACAATTCACTATTGATTGTTTAAAGTAACAGTCATCGAAGTTATTCACAACTAAGTTTTGCGACATCTGACCATATACATATATGAGCTTCGTCTTATATTAACGACGGTCAGCCACTAACCAAGATGACGCTCGTTGAATTATTCTGACGCATTGTGATCAGATGTGTGGCAGAGTGACATATTTATTACCAAACGTGCCACATCGCATAAATATTTAGTTGCATGCATTTGCCTGCAACGGTGGCGAATTGCTCGATTGCATATCGTACAAAAATTCAATTAAAACTGACATTTCGTTATTTGCTAACAAAAACCTGATGACAGAGCTGGGCGGTCAATACACTGAAAGAAATCGTGCTAGTAAAATCGATAAATCGGTTCTGTTGTTTTTGATTTAACAGAGATTCAGTGAAATTTATCGAATTATGATTAATTCGACCGAGTTCTTTGTCAAGCGAACAAACTAGTTTAGTCATTTCAACAGAAGAGAAATTGTCGCTCTTAAGTTAACAAAATTCTGTAAAATTGACAAATTCCTAATCAATCTAACTGATTTTTTTGTTAACACAACTGATCTCATTGGTCATTTCAACAGCGATGAACAGTCAATACATGAGCAAATTTCAAAGAGAATTTTACGCTCACTGCGCTCTCTACTTTGTACTTATGTATGCTGTGTATTATATGTATGCACATATTTACGTATGTGTATGGCGGCCGCCGTGGTGTGATGGTAGCGTGCTTCGCCTACCACACCGAAGACTCTGGATTCACACCCCGGACAAACCAACATACACATTTTAGAAATAAGGTTTTTAAATTAGAAGAAAATTTTCCTAAGCGGGGTCGCCCCTCGGTACTGTTCGGCAAGCACTTCGAGTGTATTTCTGCCATGAAAAGATCTCAGTGCAAACTCATCTGCCTTGCAAATGCCGCAACATAGGTACTTTCGTACAAAGCTGTCGCAACAACTTTTTTTTATTCATTTAACTACTAAAATGGACAATTACGAATCAACGATTTGTGCGCAGTTGATTCAACATCTTGTTGCGATGGATAAAAATTGACAGAAATTTCGATTGATTTTACCAGTCTTTTTCTTTCAGTGTAGTTATTGTATACTACAAGTATATGTTCATACCTACAAAAAACAGATTTTCAATACATCAATGTTCGACTGCCAGTGAAGATGGATGTCGTGTATAATGTCAGCACAATAAATTTGATGCACCTTATTATGTCTAACAATTAATTATGCAAAGCGAATAAATAAAAAAATTGTAAATGCTTACTAAGCAGATTTGTGCATAAAGTTTTGCTATAAACAAATTGAACAATGAAAATTTGAATATATTTCGCTTTACATAACTTGTCAGCTTGTTAAATTGTTTATAAAATATTGTACTGTAAATGTTTTTGTTATTGTTCGTATGTTGTTCTATGTAAATGAAACTTAAGAAGACTTGTAAGTTAATGATTGAAGCTAATCACACTAAAGCTACTTAAAGTAATATGTGCTCCAAAACAATAACCACTTAAGTCGACTTCAGGCAAGTTTGAGTTGTAGCTGTCAAAGCATGCGCTGTGTGCTGCTGTGTGAACACATGTGTACGATCGGTATCCTTCTGTGAACATTTTTAACAAAGTTTTTGACAAATGTAAATAGAAACTCTACGGCAAGGCGCTGGTTCAAATTAAAAAAAAATATAGAAATAAAGCCTAAAAACCCAAAGAGGTCGCCACTGTAAAGGAAATGAAAGAGTTCGTATAAGGAGGAAAAGGGAAAAGCAAGTGGCTATGGCTGGATAAGGAGCAGCACCTTATAAAGGGCAAGTAAAATCCATTTTTAAGCTGGCAAAAGGTGTGGAAATCGAGGCATGCTGTGACGAGTATAGGAATACGTTGGAGCTCTTTATGAAATCCACAGGGCGAAGAGAGTCTTATAAAATATTATGTTCGTATATCGAGTGGTAGCACTAGGTTGACGAAAGTTCTACACAAGGTATATATGGTCCAATGACTTATGCAGAAAAAAATCGACAAATGGTTACGGAGTAGTGAAGATGGGAGATGTTGTAGAATAGCTGAAAAGTCGACGGGGTTGCAGGAAAATCTTAAATTGAATGGGTTTTGAAAATGTGTGTTTTCTTAAGGCCCGCACTTGCCACACAAGACCCTACACCTTAGTGAATGGGTACGCCTGTTCCTCATGTTGGAGGTGGCACTCAATGACGGCTGTTTTATACATTGTGAATTCAAAGTATTTTGGAAGGATTAGCGGACTGAAAAGAAACTCAGAAATTGATGGCGAATTCAGCTCGCAGAAAATGGATAGGAGCTAAATTTTTGATAAATCTAAGGATAAAAGCGCGAATACTAGTATAGGTGGTAGATATTGGGCGAGAGAGCCACGTAGAAACAATGGGTGCGAACATGCTCCTAATAGCACGATAGAGGCAATTTCAGAGTCGGGCATATAAGACTCTCTTAAGTTTCACTTGGGGACCATTGAAATTCAATAGTGAAGATGATCTATCATCACCGAGCAGGGATGGCAATGAAATAAACTGCGAGGTTGAATGATTATGCTCAGATTTCTAAGCCTGAGAAGGAGAAAAACTGAAACATTTGGATGGTAAAAATTAAAAATGAAGCCAAATGGAATACAAAAACTATTCGCTGTACTTTTCGGAGATGCGGAAGAAGAATTCTGCCACTCTAAGGGAAAAATTAGGAAAAACATGTAAATGCAGCATTCAACCATGAAGCAACGAGCTGCACAAGTTGAAAAAGAATTAGATCCGATGATGAGAACTGAAAAAAGTCAAAACCAAACGTAGCTATCGACATTCGCTTGAACATGCAAATAGCCATCTTCAACTAAATTAACTAAGTTGTGAAGGTAATGTCGGAGAAATGGTTACTGGCAGGAAGAGGGAGCTAATGCCTGAAGTAGGCACCCAGGAAGTATCCTTCGGCAGGGTTGACGGACAAAATGATGTCGAAGTCGATGTCTGCGGTAGTAGAAGGTGCCTGCTTTGAAGTGTTGATCTATATGCAACCTACACAACCTGCTGTATCGTCAGTACAATTTCCATACGTTGAAGACATACCACAACCGATGCCAGGCTGTGAAATCAGTTGTACGAAACGGATTAGGTAAATTTTTGCATACAACAAACTCTTGGCAGTAGCTAGACGAATAAGAGAAGTGAATACATCGGTGTCTACTTATTTACTACGGCTGATCACAATTCTTCCACAGTCAGAATGAAAAGCTACAAAGTACGAAGCATATGCGTCTGCTTGGACCACAGTAGCATACTTTTCATCAGTGATTCTGAAACCTTGCCCGCTAAGTTCCAAGTCGGGTGCATATTAAAGTACTAAAATTTATACGTATGTGGTGTTTGTATGACCACCAATCTACAAAAGTCTAGCCCGCTATCTTCTGACATATGCATTTCTCGCTCGAAACGGTTTGCAAACGCCTTCATCGCAATCTTGAGATTTTCGAGTGTAAGCCATCATACCTTCCGTGTGACAGGAGGAAGGGTTCTCTATTAAAAGTTTAAGAAATTTTTGCCTAAGGGCACAAAAAAATGCCCAAATTCTTCCAAATAGGTGATGCGAAGTCCATCGATGGGATGTGTTGGCATGGAATGCCCCATATATACACTTGCAACTTTACGCCTACCAAAATCGACATACATATGCAAATATAGGGCGCCATTAATGGCTAACAAGCGTAAAAATAACTTGCCAGCTTCATGTGCAATGCAAACATCTCGCACGCTAAACAAACAGTTTCTGGTTTACATATTTACTGCCAAAATTAACGTTCCCAGTTTCACAAGTTTGTGCCTTAAGTCTTTCGTTTGTATCATTTGCTTCGCCTCATATTTTTCACTCCCTCCGTTATCCTCTTGATTTTCTTATGCAGAACATTAGTGATGCTTGTATGTATGTGTCTCTGCTGTCTTAACTTCAACACATTCATACTCGTGCAATGAAGGAGAAATACATTCCTTGTTGTTGTTGTTGTTGTTTTTTAACAGCATTGCTTATGTGTGACCAATGATATATCTCATACAAACTGTTGCTTCACATACAACTTAAATCATAATTTATTCAATCGGCGTATTGTTGTTGTGAATTGTAAGCTCCGCCCCAAAAGCATTTCAGGTGTTCACATATCCCAGCATCAGTTACAGTTAAGTACACGTAAATGCTTTAATTGTCGTGAAATTGAGATGGAAACAGATGATGTGAAAAGAAAATGAATGAAGCTTGATTATGTTTAAACATATCATTATGTATATTCATATCTGTAAATAAAATAACTAAACTAATTTAGATATTACATATATGTATTTAATTTTTAACGAGAGAATATTGTGAATAATTATATCATAACAAAATATCGATCTCAGGTATTCATAAGGTTTTATGAATGTTTCGAAAGTAGTTCCGGCTGTATCGATCATGCGTAATGGAAACAATCCGTTCCATTAACATGCGTTGCATTGACATCAAATTCAGAGTCAATTCTCGAGGACATTACGAAAACGGATTGGCTCAGTGAGGACTTCCTGGCGTTCGCAGACCCCAGCACCGTTAAGATATTGTGATAGGGTGGTGTGCTGACTCCTTTTTCTTCCACTTCAAAACATGATTATTGGAAAACCCAGAAAATCTAACAAAGAGGGCAATATTCTCAGCTATAGCTAAGCTTTTCGCCCTAGTAGGGTAGTTTGGTTGGATGGCACCGAATGAGATGGGCCAACTACATTAGAGCGGTGGAAAAACTTCACCCAACATTACTGCGAAATAGACAACATTAAAATACCACGATAGGGTAACTTTTCACCGTAAGATGACGTTGAAATTCATGGATTCCGTGATGCATCTGAGAAAGCATATTCTGCAGCGGTATACATGCACGTAAAACAGTGTAATTAAGTTTTCACAAATTTACTTTTAGCAAAAACCAGAGTAGCCTCAGTGAAAACCGTATCGTTTGTACGTCTAGAGCTAGAAATAAATGATAAAGTTAGGTATATAGTACCGCTTCCATTCAGGCAAATGTACCCAAAAGAATTGAGTCAAAGAGCAAGGGAAGGCGAGCATGTTCCCAACATTTTCGAAACGAGTCGTGGTTAACAAAGAATCTGTATTTAGAGAAGAAGTATATGAGGGTAATCTCAGAATACGAAACGCTCGGCCACATGCAAAAACATACATATGGGAATATTTTCCGATGTTTTAGTGGCCATTCAGCCGTGGTGCCATTTCTTGCAGCAAGTTGTAACTCTACTGTGTCAAACGGCAAAAATTCTTCTAGAATAATAGACTGACCTTTACTATCCTCCCTTATTTTGTTTGTAGGGAATTATGCGTTTACTTTGTTATTCCTGACGCCTATTTAATACCGTTTTCGGCATCATAAAGTCTTCCCTTAGTCCCTTACTTTTTTGCTTGTCGCTGTTTGTAAAAGCGGCCTTCTTTTTGTACGACCCTTCTTCGTACGTAAAGCCCGGCCTTGTATATACTTGCCTTAAGGTAGGCAGTTCCGCCTTGTCTCTGATATTTCATCTGTCTGCACTTTTTTTTTGAAATATAGGGGCTCCTGTAGGTGTTGGGTGTGGCCTAGTTTACGACTGTTAGTCTCAGCGCAGTCCTTCATCTCCAGCACCCCTATTACTCTTTGAACAGTAGTCCTAACTCAATTGTTTTGAGTAAGTTAAGTCGTATGTGGTGATTGCTGCTTCGCTAATTCTCGGGCCGAGTTTCAATATTCTCTTGAAATTCCGGTATGCGTTCCCTGAGTGTCAGGTTCCTGCTTACTATTACGGTGGGCTGTAGGGACAGGTTCAACTTTCTCGCCTTCGTCTTAATAAAGAAGGTATAAAAAAATGATGGCGACAGAGCTTCGATATGATCCTCAAACAGTTCCGAGACAGTCCAGAAAATAATCTTAAAGAGTACCGAAACCCAAACAATCGTAAAATAGTTTGGATTACTTCGAGTATCCATAGATGGATCCGAATTGATCTCAAAATGATCCGAAATTATTAAGTATTTTTTCCAAAACTATTCAAATTTTTTCCCAAAATAAATTGGTGATTGTTCTGATATCATCTCGAAATACTGTAAAAATGGCCCCATAAATATTCGCGAAATGGACCCAAAAATTCTCCTAGGAAACAATGCGAAAAATAATTCGGAATATACTCGACAGGATACGACTCTTAATAATCCAAAGAATGTACTGAAATCATTCGGACATATGCCCCATATTGATCCCGTAATTAATCCGAAATTTCAAAATTGTTAAGACGAGAATTTGGATTTCGGAATGTCTGTATGCTTGCTTTTGTGACTTAATTGAAGTTCGGCATACAGAGAAGTAAAAATCGGTAAGGATATTTAAATTTGGCTTTTTTTAAGTCCGGACCTATTGGCTTCTTAGGAATATTTTTCCCCGAAATAAGCCCTAAATGGTACTAAAATAGTTGCAAAAAGAATCTCAAAATAATCCTGCGATAGTTCGAAATATGCTCGAAGCAAGCCTTCTAATATGATTCTGAAACCATTTTCGGTTTCGTTATGGTCCGAAATAGTATCCGCGATATTATGACAAAAACAATCAAGAAACTAACCCAAAAAGATCCTGATCGCATTTGTTAAACTGTCCTGAAACAGTGCAAAAAAATGTTGGAATAGCCCTCAAAAGGCCTAAAAAATAATATCGAGACGATTATTAAATATCCAAACACAAATTGCCTCGACTTAATCTCAAAAACTCTACCGAAACAGTCCCGATATGATACCAAAAATATTTCGAAAATTTTCCCGAAATTTCCCAAAAATGAGTTTGGATATCTGCATGTCTCGATTTCGTGATGGGCAGATGTAATCCCGAAATGATCCAAACTTGGTCTCGAAATTTATGAAATAATCATCTTGAAAGAGTCATTACGACGAAAATAATCCCGAAATAACCCATAAAACAATTCCGAAGCTATCACGAAAAGAATCCCGAAATGATATGACGATGATCCCGAAATAGTACTAATACAGAGAAATATCCGATGTCATTCTTAAATATTAAAAATTTATAAAAAGGTTAAATGCGGCTGGAAGGGGGAGTGATGGGAGCGCGCCACTGCTGACTTTTACAAAATTGATCTCTATGTCCCATGTAATATTGTAACGAATTTAGTGCAATTCCTCTTATTTGCAACCTTTTACTAACGTTCGAATCACTAAACTGGTGAATAGGTAACTCCACTATTCAATAATGCAAAATGACCTTTATTAGACTACTTTCGAAATAACACACTACTATTGCTCGCCAGATAGCGTCTTAAATCAAACTGATTGACGTGCCTCTACTGTTGCTGCCTTTTATACTCTGTGATTCCTCGTTCGCATCTTCTAGGCGATTCCATTACTAGAATTAACTAGTTGGTTATCAGCTATAAAATTACTACCTTCATAGCTTCTCATATGCGCGTGTATGTGTGAACACAATTATAATTGTATACATTTGGGAACATCTCAGATAAGATATCAGCATGTGTTTGTGCGCCTCTTCTCCGCTACGTGTACGTACATCTGTGTAGACATAATGATTGATTTATTGATGTGCATACAAGTCACTGCTTAGCATCGGCTTAGAGATGATAGTTTCCCTTAGTGTTGCTAATATTCGTCACAATATATATCATTGTATAAGATTCATAGATGAGTGGTAGGAGCTTGAAGGAGGGGACCGTGCCACTTTTGATTGTTGCTTAGAACTCTATTTATGTATATGACCCAGGTATCAAAAGTCAAATTTCACCCAAATTCGTTCAGGCATTCTGTCGCGATTGAGTTACAAAACGATTAAAAAATATTCAGTGAACGGCCATATCCAGTAGATCCTTTCAACCCATTGGTTAGATTTTGGCAAAATTCCATTTAAATGCGTTTAGCCACTCTGACGTGATTGAGTTACAAGGACGAACGTCTGGATATCTGGTCAAAGATCCAAACATTCAAGCCTTTACATTGGTAATTTTATTAAATTGATTCATTGCCCACTTTCGAAACGAAATCGACCTGGCTGAGCCGATTGTTGCCTTGTAGTCCATGATCATAGACAAAACTTGCAATTGGCTTTTCTGTCTAAAAAATGAGAATGAATTACTAATGGGCGTAATCTTTCTGGACTTTTATTATATTCAGAGTGCTTTGTACACAGAGTATATTCAATTTGATTGGGTAACGGTTGGTTGTACAGGTATAAAGGAATCGAGATAGATATAGACTTCCATATATCAAAATCATCAGTATCGAAAAAAAATTTGATGGAGCCATGTCCGTCCGTCCGTCCTTCTGTCCGTCCGTCCGTCCGTCTGCCCGTTAACACGATAACTTGAGTAAATATTGAGATATCTTCACCAAATTTGGAACACGAGCTTATCTGGATCCAGACTAGATTCGTATTGAAAATGAGTGAAATCGGATGATAACCACGCCCACTTTTTATATATATAACATTTTGGAAAACGCAAAAAACCTGATTATTTACTAACTAATACACCTAGAATGTTGAAATTTGACGTGTGGACTGATATTGAGACTCTTGATCAAAATTAGAAACACATTTTTAAAATGGGCGTGACACCGCCCACTTGTTCTAAAATCAATTTTACAAATATTATTAATCATAAATCAAAAGTCGTCAAACCTATCGTAACAAAATTCGGCAGAGAGGTTGCCTTTACTATAAGGAATGCTTTGAAGAAAAACTAACGAGATCGCTTAAGGACCACGCCCACTTTTATATAAAAGATTTTTAAAAGGGTCGTAGATGAATAAAATAAGCTATATATTTGCAAAAAAGGGCTTTATATCAATGGTATTTCATTACCCAATTGCATTTATAACAATAAATAGGAAAAACTTCAAATTTAAAAAAATGGGCGTGGTATCGCCCCTTTCATGACTAAGTAATTTTCTATGTATCGGGAGCCATAACTCGAAGAAAAATTAACGGATCGTAGTAAAATTTGGTACACAAATTTTCCCTATAGCAGGAAATATTTCTACACTCAGAGAAAAAATCGTTCTAAAACGAACGAAACAAGTTCAAAATTAAGAACATTCGTTGACAGATTTTAAGTACGTTTTTTCTTAACTCGTGACCGATGGCCTTGTTTTAAGAACAGTTTTTCCAAGCACACAGTTCGTATTTTATGACCAGTTTGGATTTGATGTGTGAAACTTCTGTGCTCATTTCAAGCACTACTTGGGTTTGATTGAAGATTTTTTGTTCTCACGCTTCGAGAACGATTTGGCGTCGATTTAACATTTTTCGGTCTCAATTCTAGAACGGTTCGTGCTTGATCTTTGGTGGGAAGGGAAAGTATTTTTTTAAATATATTTAATTATTTTTTATTAATAATAATTTTTTTGTCATAAATAAAAAATATTTATAACAAAAAAATTGTTATTAAAATTCAAAATTTAAGAAAAAATGTATAATAAGCATTTTCTCACACATTAATCTTATTTATTTGAAGATGTAATCTGCATATATACTTAAAACATTTCATAACAAGTTTGAGAATTATCTGTGCATATGTGAATGGAACTGAACGGAAAATAAGAGTTAAAAAAAAAAAAAAATATAAAACATAAAAAAATTGTTTTAAAAAAATTCAGAGTTTGACGGCGATCGAACTCGCGCCACACGATCACAAGCGCAACATCATAGCCGCTGGGCCACTACAACCACTTCATAGCTGGTGCCAAATGGTGTATTTAACATTGTAGTGCACACGAATTGTACCGTTTTTTTTTCTTGGGCTTAATTTAAGAACATTGTTCTTAATTTAAGAAAATTGTTCTCATTAATAGAACATTTGTTCATATTTTAAGACCAGCCGTTCTCTTTTCAAGAAAATGGTGTCAGTTCAAGAACAAGGTTGTTGTTTTGAGAACAGGTCGGTCGTGTTTCAAGAACAAAAAAGTAAGAACATGAAAAGCTTGAATTGAGTCCGGTGGTGCTGAATTTTAGAACGGCGTTTTTCTCTGAGTGTAGAGAAAATGGATGAGATCGGCTGGTGACCACGCCCACTTTTATATAAAAGATTTTTAAATGGGCCGTAGACGAAAATAATAAGCTATATCTTAGCAAAAAAAAGTTTTGAATCAATGATATTTCACTTATCAAGTTTTATTGTTAGGGGAAATGGGGAGACATTTTTTTAAACGGGCGGTGCCAAGTGTTATGTAGAAAAGTAATTTATCTGAAACGAAATGTACAATTGAAGCTCACGATGAGTATATAATGTTCGGTTACACCCGAACTTAGACACCTTTATTTGTTTTTATTTTGTTTTTAATGTATGCATGACTTTTCTAAATAAAAATTATTATCGACCGGATGGCGGACATTCCAGGCAATTTAATGAGAACAAAAAAATTTGATATTTAATACAATATATTATAACAACAATTATGAGCATAAAAAAATTTAATACGTAATAAATTCCATCAAAAAAAAAATTATTTTAATAAAGACTGAGAGAATGTGAAGAGTGTTGGAGAAAAACAACAACATTATAAAATGTATGACAATTTAACACTGCATGCTAATATTTAAAAGGTTAGTGCACCAGCAACTAATTGTTTTGCAACCAAATAGGGATGCTACGGAAGTGATTTTAACGGAATCGGAACCGGAAATATATGTTAAATTTATAATATTTGAAGTTACATAATTAACTCATCACATAAGCATGACTATTGGTCAATTCACAAGAAAGTCGTATTTATGTAATATTTTAGGGTTTGAGTTGTTCCCATGGTTTCCAATATAAAACTCGATTAAAGCATAGCACATACGACGAATAGGAAGTTTTGTGGGCTGCACATATGTCTCCTATTTTTACTATTTTTGCATACGTACCCATAAGCGGGTTGTGGGATTGGTTTAGGAGTCTTCACCGCCAAGTATTGTCGTTCACAGAACGTCACGCCACGAGAAGTTCCGAGCTAGCCAAAGTGGAATCGAATTTCCCTAACATCTATATATTAATACGCTAACAAAATTTCCATACAAACAATTGACAGGCGGTTTCGCATAGTTAGCATACGTAAAATCATATAAAAGTGATATTAATCGATTCGTATAGATCAGCCACAGTTCATAGGCCTATTTTTGTTAACAAATATTACTCTATTTGTCTATAATTAATAGAAAAAGTTTTTCGTAAATCCAACAATCTCTCCAAATTTGGATAATTACTTTCTTGCACAAAAGTGCGCCATCTTTGGACAAATTATGTAAGTGCTCTATTCGAAGATTAGAATCTTCATATTTCCACAATGATCACATTAAAACCCGGAAAAAAGTCTAAGTGCACTTATTGCGTTTTTATATGGAATTGTTTGTTCACTTCACTTAATTTCAAGTAATTTCACCATAATTCTATGTCAATTTCATTTGATTTTACATAATTTTTATATTTTTGTTTAAGGAGCTCCATACCAAAACGTCATAATTACATGTGAAAATTTAAGAAAATACAATCAAAAAGTACAAAGTCTTAGATAAAATTCAAAATTTTACAGAAAAAGTTAAGTAGGTTAGACCAGTCTGCTATATTTCCAACACTTGATGCATAGACTGAGTTGAAAAAAATACACGTTGGTCGAATTTCGACCACAGGCGATACTAGTATCTATTAATGTTACATGCAAACATACATACCTTTATAAATGGGCCATTGACAACACGACACTGAAATTATGTTGTTGCGTCGGTGGCGCAGGCGCAATACGGCATGTCATTGCTCAGACATAAATGAAAATTTTAAATGCATGCCATTCTATTGAATGTTTAAGAACAATAATTATACATAAGAGAATGACAACAGACAACACGAAGGGCAACAACATACATTGCATACAACAAAAGAAATAACTGGAAATGGTGATAGTAACAGCAACATATTTGAATGCCTGAATATCTAACTACACACACATACATACATACATACCACTAAAGTAAAGGCAGCGCTTGTGCGTTTAGGATAAATTATATTTTGTGTTATAGTTGCATGTAATGCAATGGAATTTGATGCATTATACCTGTGCAAAGTATTTTTATTTTATTTATTTAGAACATAACGATGACTCTGGCTATTGTTGCTGTTGTTGTGGTTTACATTGTCGATGTAGTCTCGAATCACGCGCCACATGCAGCCGTTAATGATAGTGTGGCATGGACAACAGCAAGTAATTCCTGCTGTAATGGTGATATTTTATTGTATTCGCTGGGTGTATGTTTGTGGTTGTATTGCTGGGCTGTCACCGATGGCGGTGACACGAAGCGACATAATTACACATATTATTTGTAATGTGAGTGAGAGTTGTGAGTGCACAGAAGTTGCAGGCATTTTGTGAAGCCACTGGCCGCTAAACACCATTAATAAAAATAAAAAATACAAGTAAGGAGGACTAAGTTCGGATGGAAATGAATTTTATATACCCAGCTGTAGATTTTTAACAAAAATAATGCAATTTGTTAATTTTAGTGGTAATGCATGTATATTAGGATGGGCAGATAAACACTTTCTTGAAAATTTACCATACAATCGCGTTGACATATAATTTTTTTTTTGGCATTTACATAACAATTTCTTGTATTTTTATTTCGCTCGGACAGCATCGGTTATTTTACAATTTTTTCTTTTTGCTATGAACCTTTTTTTTTACATACGGGGTATATTCCTTTTATGAATAAAGTGATCTGAACTTTTTCGGCTGACCACCTGCCATCCACGTATGGCCAGAAGGATCTCGCTATCCCACATGATGAGTTGTCAATTTCAGCTGAGGTCAGGTACTAGCAAAGAAACAAAATTTTGGAAAAACTTCGGTCGCACTGAGCCCAGAGTCTTGATTGGTGATCGACAGCTCGACTGGATATTGCATTCTCAAACCGTAGAAAGCGTGAAACCATTAATTGTTCCACAGCTCTGTAGGGACCACCACTTCTTTGCTTCTTTTTCTATGGATTGAAAGCGTTGATAACTGGGATAGATTCAAAGTTGGACAAACTGTTGTTGTGAGCGAAGTTAGAGAGCTTATACCTAATATCACAAAGTCTGCCTGCATATAACATACATGTGTGCTCAGCGTTACATTCAGAGCCATCTCCTGCTGATGAACTCGCTTCAGCAAAACAAGGCAACCCAAACCCTCCTACCTGTATCATCAATATTGAACTTCCACCACACCGTAGCCACTGGTGTCTGGGTCAGTCAGCAGCTCGTTGACTACGAAATAGAGCACCTCTTTGCGGCATACCTTAGCACAATGTTCTCTCTTTCGATAGACCTGGAAATGTTGTTGTTAAATACCTCTTCCACATTCAGAAAGACAGCTTGGGAAAACTCTTTGTATACTAGGTTTGCTTTTATTTATTTTACAAGCGAATTAAAAGCTATTCCCCTTAGCCTGGTCTTGCAATAGGTATGCAGCGAAGCTGATAATAAGCTTCGAGGAATCATGTCCCAATACATGGGTTAATCAGACGTTCTAAAACTTTTAGAAGAAGAAAATAGTGACAGGTTGATCTGAAGGGTATGCAAGAGAGCTCTTACCTGCTTTTGGAATGAAGATGACTTTGGTCATATTCTAAGACATGTTGCCATGCCTGTAGCAACTGGTATAACTGATGACGCACCAGTGCCATGATATCTCCCAAGCACTTCAAAGTTGCGCTGGAGTAACGCTATCCAGCTTTGGACACTTGTTGGGCTTGCAAAAATAGACAACCCAGGCACACAACCGGGATACTAGAAAATTTATTGTTCTAGAGAAGTTTCAATGATTACTCGTCCTCAGTCGCCCATTTCGCTCTTCATACTTCTCAATTAGAGTAGTGTCCCGAAGTTATGGGGAGTGCTATCGATGTTGACGCTCCTTTGACGGATGCAGATCCTGTAACAAGTACCAATAAGGTACTAGCCCGACCATCTTGGGAACAATTTAGTATGACCACATGAAACCTTCTAGTCCATACCGCCCTCTCACCCCCTAGATGCATGAGTAAATTGGGGACGCCAGAGCCGCGGCTGCTAAAGAAACAGGATTTTTCACGGGTAGATGAGGTTGACAATTGTGTTGGAGAAACTATTAATTGCGCTGGAAACCTATGAAAGTGTTGCACTACACAACACTTTGAATCAATTTGGTATTTTAGACGCCTCTTACGACAGGTATACCAGCCACGGGTATATTCTAAGCCCCGTAACCCGCTGGGGGGACAAATCCGATCCCACTGCAGTCGCTACAGGCAATAGTTCTACTAACTTCGAATCTTCTTCAACACCGACATATGTACATATATATGTAAATCTTCCTCAATTTCTCTATGCCACTAAAATTTTGCTTTCTATAATTAAAACTGTCAATTCAAGTACAGCTGGGTATAAAAAAATTTAACAGAAAAGTGCGAAGTAAGGGAGGGAGTAAACTACGAGCGCAAACAAAAAACAATCAAGAATTTGGTAACTCAAGGCGATCCTGCAGTATCAATTAGAAGCCACCTTAAATTGCATCCAAAGAAAGTATGTGTGCCCGCTACACGCTTGTCATTTTTGCCTAAAAATATTAAATTGCTAGTTGCAATTGCAGTTTTGTCTTTGGTCTCCGAATATATAATTTGACTAGACTTATCTTTATGCTTTTTATTTTTGCATGCATTTAGTTTTGACTATTCCTTGCCTCTAGGATGACTTTACATTTTGTTGTTGAATTTTCGCGCTTTTCTTAGTATTTTGTTGCTACTTTGGTTTTTGTTTTTTGTCTTTCGGCTTTTGGTTGATGCCTTTTGGCCGTTTGCTGTCGTATTAAGGCAATTAAAAAATGCCGCGTGTAGCCAAGTGTAAAGATGTCGAAGTAGATAAAAGATTCACTTCGTGTATTTGTGTATTCCTTTATATACATACATACTTATATGCACTCATAGATATACATACAAATATATATTTATAAACATATTCGCACTAGAGATCATAGCTTCGGGTTGGCATTTTGCGCCTCCGCTTTATGCATTTGTAGTCGCATTTGCCTACTGATTTAAAGTCCGTACAAATTATAACTAAAATGTACATATCTTGACTTGTCTAATCCATATTAACATTGTTATTTTAAAAATGTAAGGCGCGATAACCTCCGAAGAGATCTAAGGCCGAGCTTCTCTTCCAATTTGCGTCGTGCTCCTCTTGATTTTTCCCTACAAATTGGCCGGACGGGACCTACATGTTTTATGCCGACTCCGAACGGCATCTGCAAGGCAGACGAGTTTTCACTGAGAGCTTTTCATGGCAGAAATACAATCGGAGCGCTTGCCAGACACTGCCGAGGGGCGACCCCGCTTAGAAAAATTTTCTTCTAATTGAAAAATCTTATTTCTAAAATTTTGATGTTGCTTTGGCCGGGAGTTGAACCCAGGGCATACGGTGTGATAGGCGGAGCACGCTACCATCACACCACGGTGGCCGCATTGTTATTTTATTTTATTTTATTTTTTCTTAGAAGTTATTTCCTAGGGAAAATATGGCGGGGTCCTCGGTGAGCCGTGTATTAGGTATTACTTTGGTCCTTGTAATGATATTGCCTAAAACTACATATATACTTTAGTCTTGATAATATCTTTAACTCGATATGGGACATGTGCCCAAATCACAAATCTAGAGAAACAGAGCTTTTTGTGTAGTAGGTAGTGAGTAGAGTGTTGAGCTAGTCCTATGAGCACAAGCTAACTTCTTTCAACTGGAATGATTGGAACTTTGTTCCTTGTTTCCCGACATCTTTACTGGGTTGGGGAGGGTGTAGCAGCGATCTTCTTGCAATAAATCAAGAAAGGACAGGAGTTGTCTATAACGCATCAAGCAGGAAAGGTATGGACACAGGCTCAGGGCGGCAAAATGTCTAAGATCATGTGCAAATCCTACGATATTACATTTAAAAAGTTGCTCATGTCTATAAAGAGAAAAGACTTAAGGGGCACGATGGCATACTAATGATATTAATACCATCTGAAGATTTTCGCTCTCTCACTCACAATTCTTTCATATTTCCTCGCATCACAATAACGCTCCCATAAAATACGTATTACCGCATCCTTATGCAGCCTGGCTCCGCTGGCAGCGTCTTTTCCAAGGCGGCGCGATATTCTTCATCATTGCTTTAATGAGCAAGCCGGAACACTAGGATACCCGAAGCAGCAGTACGTGAGTAGCGTACTCCCATTGCGCAGTTACGTCGCTAGGTTTAAGATTGCTTTCAGTGAGAAAGTTTGAGAGCCAAGAAGCAGCTGCCAGTTTCGTGAGCAGATTCCGGACGAAGAACTTTTCTTGTGTCACCGAAAGCACTTTCTTTGCTGCACACAACGTAATGGTTCAGATCGGTGTAGAACACTGGTCCTATAAATGTTGCTGATAACGGCCGCAGATGAACACATTACGAGACGTGGCAACGTCGAACAACCTCAATCGCTTTGTGACTGTAAGCCCTAAGACGCCTTCTTCATTGCCATTAAAATAATAGTGGGGGTAGTCAATGTATGTCTTTTCTGGTTTCTCATCCTGGTTTCTTATCCACTTCGGCAGCTTCATCCATTACATTAAAGACACCTCGCTACGGACGGTTCAGGCTGTGAGCAGAACTTTGCGGATAGATCTCATTTAAACCGCAAAACCAATCTTCGGCTGCGTTTTGCTTCTCCCTTCTTATGGCCAGTGTGATAGATGTCGCGAGGCTTGCTTGTCCGCCAGATTTGCTCTGTTCATCGCGATTATTATATGGCGGGTACTGAAGTCTTTTGTCACTAGTACGTTTCTTTGAAAGGTTCCGGAAATTTCAGTAATATGTATGCCCTCAAACCATAGTCCTTAAAACGTCCGCTGTGGCCGTGAAAAGAGCTGTAAAATGAGCATTGTTACTTTTTTTCATTGAAATGGGCCTTCCTTGGCAAGTCCGTGACCCTTGTTCAAAATTATACTATCTTTTACCGCTACTCTGTGAGTGAAGTTCCATTTCGTTCTAACACGACTTTAGGTGTCACATGGCCTGATTAACATATCTCGCATTTATATAACTCATCTTTCCATATTGCACGAAAGAGGAAGTAATAAACGGCCCTGGCCGCACAACTGGGATTGTAAAACCACCATAAAAAATTACAACAAATCCTGTCGTACACATGAATTGGTGGCGCAAAAAACACTGTAAAGGACAAAATTTAAAGTTTATAAAAAGGGAAACACGTTTTTTAACAACGTAGCTACAGACATTCAATTAAACTAACCACCTTTATCAACTCACGGGAGTTTGGTTCATGCACAGCGGGCTCAGGGGATTAGATTACCAAAATCCCTAGACCCACAGGTTCGAAGAGTCCAAAAACTGTTCTAGAAGCAGTCAGGCTTGAACCAGAAGATGCTACTACCGGAACGTACAGGATTCATATCGTTAAGAGGACTGCCCACTTCCGCAGCACTCCTTTAAATGTTCGGAGAATATTTTTTGCGGATACTACCAAAACAACAAAAACATTAGCTTGTGATACTTCAACGAACAGTTTTAGCCAAAAGAACTAACCAAAATTAGATGAAATCCTAATATTTTTTTTAAGTCTTGAAAACGCAGTTGCTGTCTTCAGATTATAATTTCGACATAAAGCAGTTTCAGCGCTTACCTGATCACTTATAGCGATGTAAGGACTGCAAGGAACCGTAAATCACCATTGAAATGAGTGTGAAACATAATCGGCCATGTTGATCTAATAAAATGTTAACAATTGCAGCAATAAACAAGCAAATTTTCTATTTTCTTATACAAGATTTTATTACAATTGTAATTTTTATTTTTTGCTTATTTGTTTTGTTGTTGTGTTCACGTGCGTCTATTTGGTTTAAGCCGCGATTGTTAGAGCGCTGGTTCATGACTCGTGCAGCGCATAGAATTACGATGCACAACAATAAGGAACAGCAAATACAATCTAAGAAGACAAAAAAAGAACAAAAATATATATATTGCAACAACAATAAAATGCATAATAACAGTAACAACATCGTTGACGAGAGCAACAACTAAAAAATAAAAATAAGAAAAATTTTAACAAAGAAAATTAGGTACTTTATAGGATGATGACGACTCCAGTCAACACAAGCAACGCTGACGACTTCCAAATAATCGTACGCCTGACTGCTACAAAAATTCCATAGAATTTGCAATTCTACGAATTTAAATTGCAGAAATATTCAGAATTTGGCTTAAATAGCTGCAGTCACATACACATACAAACATATATATACAACAACAGAGGTTTGCAAGAGCAATTGTAGTGAAGAACGTAGGGCTGTGTGGGCGGCCTTTGCATATTTCAGTCGTTTGGCTGGTTCGTTGGTCGATTCGCAGGAAGTTTCGCCTTAGCAAAGATGACAAATGTGATCTAAGTTGAAATGCTAGATGCGCTGTGCTGCTGCTGCTGCTGCGCAAACAGATGATCACCACAAACAATACGGCAAAAACGCGAACAGCAGCAATTGCTTTTGTTGCTGCATTGTCGTCGATGCAATTTTTGATCAACAACATCGTGGCAGTGGCTAGTTTGCTTGAGATGCGATAAGCCACCAAGTGGGCAATTGTGGTTAGTACAAATGTGTGTGTTCGTGTAGAAGTGCTGCAACTAACCAGCAACAGCTAAGTTTCTGCAGTAGATGTTGTTTTTTTGTTGCTGGGATCAGGTTTACATAGGTCAGAAGATTAGCAGCACAGTGGATATAAGCATGAAGCTATGAAAGCCATTCTTAAAGTTTTCTTCAACCCATTTCTACCAACTCAATGGGGATTTCCCTTTCCTGCGATACCAAACGCTGGCGTTGATAGGTATACTGGGCTGTTGAGCTTTTATTCATTGCACTATGTTCATGTCGGCGTTAAGTTCATACCGCTCATCACTTAAATATTTTCAATGACAAGGTCTTAATAAAACCTCCGGAGAAGTTCTCTTACGAAACTTCAAGGGCCAGCGCATCTTCTTTCTACACCAGTGGTCCGTATTCGATAACACAGTTGTGCTATCTTTGTGTATGTGAAATGCCAACCACATTAAAATTTTGGAGATCCATGCTCTAAACTAAACTTGAATTGGAGCCACATATGATAAAGGACAGAGGTTGCAGATTTTTTCTAAGTAAGTTAGTGAATACTCTTTTTGATGGGAATATGAACAATTTGGTATCTCTAGGAGGTAAATGCTATATTAAACTGTAATGGCTGAGGAATAAGTTATGGCTCAACTCATCTCTTGTTTTTTGAGCCTGCGAAAGGCTGTGGACCACAAATGCTGATGTAATCTCCCTATTGACAAACCGCTCGGCATGATCTTAACTATATACTATATATATATATAACTAAAAAGTATTCAAATCAACAACAACAAGGAAAAATAACAATAGCAAAATCAAATAAAAGAAAAAGTGAAAATCAAAAAATTAACCAAAAATTAAAAAAATACACCAAAATAACAACATTAAAGTAAAACTAACAAAATAGTACTCCAAATAACGATCACAAAAAAATTTATCAATAATAGCAAACAACAAAATTCAAACAAGGAGTATAATGATAATTGCAACGTTAACACCATAAGAAAAAAAAAACAGAAACCAACAACAAAAGAAACAAAAGCAGTAAACCAGTATAACACCAATCAACTCAGAAAAAATTTAACCTAGACTAAAACAAAAAAGTATTCATAGTAACAACTACAACGGAAAAGCAACATAAAAAACAAAAAATGCAAATTAAGAGCAAAAGGAAAACATGAATAAAATAAGAAAATAAACAACAATAAAAAAAATAAAATAAACCACAAAAAACTAAAGAAGATTATAACAAAAAGATATTCCAAATAACACTACATTAAATAAAAACCACATTAACAACAACAAAATACGAACTAAAAGAATATTGATAACATAAATGCAATGAGAAAAAATACAACAAAGATCTAACAGTAATATGAAAGAAAGTAAACAAAAAACTATTCAAAACAATAGCTACAACAAAAAACAACAACATTAGTAAAATATAAATTAACAGCAAAACGAAAACATAAAACCAAAAAGGAAAAATACAACAATGAAACAAAATATAACAAAGAAGTATTCACAATAACAACTACAACAAAAACAACAACAACCAAAAAAAATTTTAACAAATTGAAAATGGAAAATGGATACAAAACAACAAATAGTAAAAAAAAAAAAACCAAGAAAAAAAGTAAAATTTTTTTTTCAAAATTACAATTGGAACAAAAAACCACAACAAGGTATATCAACATTCAGGTTGATATTTTAGAAATCTTTTATTTTGATTTGTAGTATAAAAATTTATTTTTATTTATTTTTGAGTTTAAATATTTTCATACTAATTAGAATTTTCTTTTTTTGGAGTTATTCAAAAATTTTAAGTTAACACGAAAACTCAATTAAAAATTATTTTAAAAATTAAAGTAAAGAGTACAAAGTAGTTAACACTATACAAGGTACAACTAAACACCAAAATGACAACATAAATGATCAAATAAGAATGTTTTACAACAAAGTAACAACAATAAAAAAATACAACAAGAAACAACTGCGACAAATCTAAGAACAACAAATCTGAGAACAAAACATTACATGTTAACTAAATAATACAAACTAACAACACAATGAAAAAATTCGGTCAATTAAGAAAATAATATAAAAAAGCAACAACAATAAAATAAAGTACAATAAAAAACAATTACGAAATATCTAAGAAGGAAAAATTGTAGCGTAAACATGAAAATAAAAGCAATAAAAAAATAATGCAACCAAAAACGCCACAAAATATAATAAGCTTCAAGAAAGTATAGCAAAATGTAAAACAGCAAGAACACAAAAACAAAAACTATAAAAACGTAAAAAAATGTTTGCCCCTTTCCATCGGAAGTTTTTGTGCGGTTACCGTGGTGTGATTGTTCTGGTATCAAGATCCTGAAAAAGCTACAATCTTAAGTATAAATCTTCACAATTGATTGGTAAAGAACGTCAGCAGTCGTTTGCCAGACACTCTGAGTGCATTTCTGCCATGAACAGATTTTCAGCGAAAATTCAGCATCAGATGACGATCGAAATGGACATAAAACCCATATGTACATAGGCCCCATCCCGCTAAAAAAAAACCACCTGCTCACAAAACTTCCTCAAGATATCTAAATTGACGAACCATATTGCGTTCAAATTATTAATATTCCTTGCACACTGTACCCAACTGACGTCGTGTTGGCTGCCGGTACCATCTTTTCGTTGGTGACCAATACATACACTCTTGTTTGCAACTTGCTTAATTTCGTTTTTCTTTTCTATAGTTCGCTAGTTAGTTGCTGAAGATCATTCTTACCTACCAGCTAGTTGTTGTCTGTTTGTGCGCTAGATTGTTTGAGGTACAGATGGTTAACAATTGTTGCAACTAGGCACTCGATTTCCAAGTAAACGTAGATCACGTAAATTTAAGTTGCTTCTTAAATTTTTTTTATAAATACACCCAAACTACCACACACGCAAACAACATTGTACATGAGAGAACTGCGCAGACAAACGGGCCTCAAATATGAACCTAGCAACGAATTGGTTATTTTAGTCAGCCAAAGCATCGCCTTGGATCGGTAAAGGCGCGCAGGGAATTTTTTTTAGTTAGGGATCCCAAGCAGTCTGCACAAATGCCGTACACTAACAATAACAACATAAATGTATGTTTTTGCGCATGAATACTTTTGGTGATGTGACTGTGGCCAGGAAAGCCCGCATTGGATGCCAACATGGCTAACGTCATCCAGCCTGTCCGACGCGCGCAGACATCCGCAAAAATTCACCGAAAAAAACGCTTGGGCATTAAAATTATGACGCGCTGTTTGTTGTTTTGAGGCAGGCGCATGAAATGAATCATCCGTTGGCACACCAAGTACCGCCCCGCCGTGCAAAGGTGTTGCAGATGCTTGCCATCCAGCGCGTTTTTGTTATTGTTGTTTTAGCTGGCTTTTGTCGACGTGCTGGCTGGTTGCGCATGCGCGTTTCTACCACACGTTTTTACCCCTCTTCATTGCATACGTACTACATCTGTACACGTAAATAGTAGATTTCGATTTTTTCTTTTTTAAAATTTTAATAATTTTTGCATTTTGCAGAATTTTGTCTGTCGTTTAGAGAAAATTTTTGTTTCGTTATGGCGTGCATTTTATTCCGCCCGCAACGCTGTCTGCACATTGTGTAGTTGATTGCGTGGCGAAAGAAGAAATTTATTGCATTGTCCATGTCTGTAGTTGCTGTTGTTTTTTATTTATGCGTGTTTTATGTTGTCACTTTGACCGCTCAGTGCAGGCCAATCGGTTAATATAGCAGAGTGCCAGTTTCGAAATTTTCAAAATTGTGTTTGTAAATTGCATGTAAATATAAAAATATTGAAAAGTGTTTTTTTTTTGGAAATATTTATCAGCAACATTTTTGTCCTAAGCCCATCGGCCTTCTCGGCCTTCAATTTGCCTGCAAAACTTTAAAGGAAAGAAATTTGTATTGTTAACTTTTCTTCTCATCCCTTTTCTTATATCAACACCTTTTCTTCCCACATTTTTTTCCATTATTATCCTTCATTTTTCCTGACTCTGCTCTCTTATCACCCTCTATGCCATTGACTACCCGTTTCTGCTCTCCCATTCCTTCAGTCTCCCTCTTATCCTTTCTCTCCTTTTCCCACTGCCTTTTCGTGTATTTATCCTAATCCTTCTCTCTTTACATCGATTTATCCCTCTCACTGTTCCATAACCGATCCCTTTATTTTCTTCACCGATTATTTCTTGTTCTGCTTCTCCCTCCACATATGCAAGTCCCTGTTTCTCTACATCTAGGTTAGGTTAGTTAGCGAAGGCACATTTCAGAGACATTTTTGTTAATTTTTACGTGCCAGATATTTGGCTGCCGAGGTTCTGTGAGCAATTTTGAGCATCGGTAAAGAAGGCTATGAATCGACTCTATTTCTTCCTGGTACTGAAAACTTGAGCAAAGGGATTTTGTTTTTATAAACCCGGGGTGAAGCAAGATGGAGACAAAGATGGAGACAAACATATTGAAGAATTTTTGATCATTTGTGATTACAGTCAGCTGTTGGTTAGGCTAACTGTTATGGTTCCCAATCAGGCGTGGATCTACGGGGGGGGGGGGGGGGGGTGGAAATAGGGGACAAAAGGTCCAGAAATTTTATTTTTCAAATACTTTACAGAACAAAAATGAAATATTCAAAGAAAACAAATATTTAAATGTTCAATACTTAAAGTATTTGAAAAATAAAGTTTTTTATGGAAAATATTCAAGTCCAAGGTGTGGAAATGAAAATATTTAGCATCAATACTACGGGCCATTTTTTTCTCAACCGAATATCATAGAGAGTAAAATTTAGGGTATGTGGTTTTCCTTGCGTGCAAAAATGTGCTCCAGAACAATTTTTTTTGCACGGTTTTTGCAACAATTTTAAAAATAGAAATTTATTTCACAAAGCAACATCAAATGTTTAGAAATAAGGTATTCAATTAGAAGAAAATTGTCTAAGCGGGGTCGCCCCTCGGCAATGTTTGGCAAGCACTCCGAGTGTATTTCTGCCTTGAAAAGCTCTCAGTGAAAACTCATCTGCCCCTCAGATACCGTTCGGAGTCGGCATAAAACAATTAGGTCCCGTCCCGCCAATTTGTAGGAAAAATTAAAAAAGGAGCACGACGCAAATTGGAAGAACAGCTCGGCCTAAAATATCTTCGGAAATTATCGCGCCTTACATTTATTTATTTAGTTTTTATAAAAGATGTGCTCTTAAAGAGTTTTTAATTACAAGCAAATTGGTGTTTGAATTGTCGGTAAAAGTCTAGTTGAGGGGTCGACTGCTAATACGCTACCAAAAATATCGAGAGAGCTGTCAAAAGACGCGTATTGACCTCAGTGTTAATAATCCGAAGGCGGAAAAGAAAAATTTTTATCTCTGCCGGGAGATATTTGCAGTTGAAGTAGGCTATTTTCATTTGGTTGTTGTAAAGTTTGTTGTACCCACAAAAAAATTGTAAACATAAGTGTTTTGCGCGGATATAGTTTCGGTCTCCAAACCGGTGTTGGACCCACCCAGCGTAATTTTTTATAAGCGCTGCCGAAGGACGCCAATGCATAAAGTTGTTCTGCGCAAAAATACTATGGATACCACCCCCGGTTCCGGGGGGACCCGCGGGTCATTTTTCGGCTTTTTTTTAATATCTTTTGAACGAGCTAAAATTTTTCCTTTCCGCCTTCGGATTATTAATACTGAGGTCAATACGCGTCGTTTGACACCCCTCTGGATATTTTTGGTAGCGTATTAGCAATCGAACCCTCAACTACACCTTTTCCCGTTTAAGGTCAGAAATTTACAATTCAAGTTCAGAAAATTGCAATTCAAGTTCAGAAAATTACAACTCAAGTTCAGAAAATTACAATTCAAGTTCAGAATTTTCATTTCAAGTTCAGAAAATTACATTTCAAGTTTACTAGCAAATTACAGATCGAATTCAGAAATTTATAAGTAGGGCGTTAATTTTCAAAAGTTATTTTATTTAATTAATTTTATACTTATATGTTACTTGCGGAAGTGTTGATGCTTCGTTGACCATGTTACCAAAATGGTGGCTTGGGTATAGTGTACCCCAAGTTTTCTTCAAGGTGTGTACATTCCGGATCTTGAAATCAAATGGAGGATAATTCTTTCCAACAAGTGCATGATGACGCTACGGCCAAGGAAGTACTTCAGTCGAAACAGCAGTTTGGAAGCAGTGGAAGGGAGAGACTTCCACAGGGTTGCGAAGGTGGAGGAAGACTTGACCTCTTATTGTGCTACCAGTCGCCGTCAGTTACCGCGAAACAGGGAAAGCTGGCATTATTTGTTACAAAACTGCCAAAATCGCGATTAAGTGCCAATTCATGATGAATGATGATGATGGCGGATAAGATGAGATATTTTGACATATGGCGCCAAGATCTATGCAGACAGTACCTAAACGTTACTTCCGGGAGTGTGGACGCTCCGTTGACTGTTTAAGTGTTGTCATACTCAGTGCAGATCAATGGTTGTGACGCTAAAAATATAGCTGGATGGCATTGCAATTGCTTTTTATGAGCGAGAGTTTTTTCTTCGCTATCTCGCAAAATTGATTTAAACAAGTTAAGATGTCCAATGCTTCCTTAACACATAGATGCCATCTTACGTACCTTTATTTCCATTGGATGAAAAAAAAAAATACCCGACAAATTTTCTGAACTTGAATTGAAAATTCTGAACTTGAGTTGTAATTTTCTGAACTTGAATTGCAATTTTCTGAACTTGAATTGGACATTTCTGAATTTAAATTAGACATTTCTGAACTTGAGTTGTAATTTTCTGAATTTGAATTGTAAATTTCTGAATTTAAATTGGAAATTCTGAACTTGAATTGAGAATTCTGAACTTGAATTGTAAATTTCTGAACTTGAATTGTAAATTTCTGAATTTAAATTGGAAATTCTGAACTTGAATTGTAATTTTCTGAACTTAAACTAGAAAAGGTGTAAACTTTTACCGAATTGTCAAAATCGGTGGAGCCTATCGGCTGCTATTCAACTTTAAAAGCAAAATGACAATGTTTGTATGTTTAATGGTGTGTTCAATTTTACTTAAGATTTGTTAAGAATTAATGAGCTCAACACCGATAAATGATAATTGTTATTCAGTTATTATTTTGTTTTTATTGCCAGTAAATGTTTCCTTCTTTTCAGTTTTTCCCAATAAAACCAAAATAATAATTGAACAACAATTATCATTTATCCGTGTTGAGCTCATTAATTCTTAAAAAATCTTAAGAAAAAAACAAAGAAAATTCAAATGGCGATAATTAAGCATACAGATTTTTTGGAAAAATCGAAGACGAGCATTTCTTTGTATTATCGATAGCTATCAAATAATATCAAAAATAAATTATGACGTTTTTCGGTGATCACTTTCAGAAATTTTCACTCTGTGTCTTTAAACATAACATTTATTTACATTGTTATTATTACATTGTTTTATTAAAATTATATAAGTATGAAATATACACACCCAGTGGTGAAAAAAATACCAAATAAAAAATACACAAAGTATTTAAAAACAGAATACATACCTACTTTCGAAAATACTTTGAAATCGAAAGCATATATTTTGGTATCATTAAGTGCTGTACGCATATCAAAAGCAACCATTGAGGAAAAATTTTGCATTTTTCTTGAGCATGAAAATAGCAGTAGGCGCAAAATTTTGGTATTTCACGATGCATGGCAATTTATATATGAATATCGCTTTTATAAAAATAAAACAAAATTTACGAAACTTTTTGATACCATTTCCCTTATCTTATTTCATGCTTATTTACGCTCCAAACAAATCTTATGACTAAGGTAAACCAAAAAATAAATATTGCCTAAATTTAAGGCCTATATGATAAATAGAACACAGCTTCAGCCGATATTTTTTCGTAATATTTTTAAGGAAACTGGATTTTCTTTTTATTTGCCTTATGGCATACTATTTCTTTTGCTACCTGGTTCATAAACCTTATAATCAGGCAATGGTATTCGATGAATTGCTTTGTTAGACCACCTTATGAGACTGATTTTTAGTGGGTAATAAACCTTATATAATAGGTCTGAACGGCATCTGCAAGGCAGATGAGATTTTTACTGACAGCTTTTCATAATAGGAATACACTCGGAGTGCTTGCCAAACAATGCCGAGGGGCGACCCCGCTTAGAAAAATTTTCTTATTTATAATAGGGTTATTATACTCTTCCTAATTGCTTCTATAACTCCCCATGTCGGCCTTATTTTATATAGACTATAAGCCTTAAACATAACGTTATCTTTCAGATAATCTTTATGAATGATGACATAAGTACAGAAAAGTAAGGAGCATTATAAGAAAAACGCCACACAACTAACATTCCTTACAGAATTTAGGTCTGATACCATAAGCCTTGTATAAGGTTAAAATTTTTTGCTGGGTAAGGTAGTTTAGGTACGAGTAAAAATGCCATGTTATACCCACATGTCATTCGCTATATTAAATTATCACCTTCAATGTAATTACAAGAAAACGGGGACTTATGTTAATAATTTACAAGAAAACATTGCAACTAAAGTCAACCACACACATACAACAATAATACATTTATTGCATTGATTTCTGTGAATACAAATTCATTTTGAATATCTCATATTGCAAAAAGCAACAAAAGCATAACAGCAAACGATGTGCATTTATCGCTCGCCATAATTGCAGCTATGCAACCAACTGTGAGATACAAAGAATTACAGATTTGTGTAGAATAAAGAAAACAACAATGTATGTATGTGGAAGGATGTTGATAAAAGACAACAAAAAACGTCAGCAACTATACAAATGACAGCATTTCATAATATTTACAAGAAACATGCAACTGTTGCTGTTAGCTGCTTCTTGTTGTTTTCATAAAGGAGGTCGAGATGAAAATAAGCAATAACAATAAAGCAGCTAACTACGCAGGTAATTTTATAATTATACTCAGCTGAGCAGAGCTCACAGAGTATATTAACTTTGTTTGCATAACGGTAATCCGTAACGGCATAAACTAATCGAGATAGATATAGACTTCTATATATCGAAATGATCTGGGTGAAAAAAGAAATTCATTTAGCCATGTCCGTCCGTCTGTCCGTCCGCCTGTAAACACGATAACTTGAGTAAATTTTGAGGTATCTTTATGAAATTTGGTACGTAGGTTCCTGGGCGCTCATCTCAGATCGCTATTTAAAATGAACGAAATCGGACTACAACCACGCCCACTTTTTCGATATCGAAAATTTCGAAAAACCGAAAAAGTGAGATAATTCATTACCAAAGACGGATAAAGCGATGAAACTTGGTAGGTGCGTTGATCATGTGACGCCAAACAGAAAATTAGAAAAATCTTGGACAATGGGCGTGGCACCGCCCACTTTTAAAAGAAGGTAATTTAAAAGTTTTGCAAGCTGTAATTTGGCACTCGTTGAAGATATCATGATGAAATTTGGTAAGCACATTACACCTATTATGTGTGCTAAATAAAAATTTGCGAAATCGGATGACGAACACGCCCACTTTTAAAACATTTTTTTTTAAGTCAAATTTTAACAAAAAATTTAATATCTTTACAGTATAAAAGTAAATTATGCCAATATTCGACTCCAGTAATGATATGGTGCAACAAAATACAAAGATAAAAGAAAATTTCAAAATGGGCGTAACTCCGCCCTTTTTCATTTAATTCGTGTAGAATACTTTTAATGCCATAAGTCGAAAAAAAATTTACCAATCCTTGTGAAATTTGGAAGGGATATAGATTCTATGACGATAACTATTTTCTGTGAAAATTGCCGAAATCGGTTGAAGTCACGCCCAGTTTTTATACATAGTCGTCCGTCTGTCCTTCCGCTCGGCCGTTAACACGATAACTTGAGCAAAAATCGATATATCTTCACTTTACTCACTTCACGTACTTATCTGAAGTCACTTTATCTTGGTATAAAATATGGCCGAAATCCGACTATGACCACGCCCACTTTTCCGATATCGAAAATTACGAAAAATGAAAAAAATGCCATAATTCTGTACCAAATATGAGAAAGGAGATGAAATATGGTAATTGGATTGGTTTATTGACGAAAAATATAACTTAAAAAAAAACTTTGTAAAATGGGTGTGCCACCTACGATATGAAGTAGAAGAAAATGAAAAAGTTCTGCAGGGCCCACCTTTATGGCGATATCCTGAAATGGCGTCCACCTATAGAACTATGGCCCACTCCATTTCAAAATACTCTTTTGTACCTTTCATTTGATACCCATGTCATACAAGCACATTCCAGGGTTACCCTAGGTTAATTTTTGGTGATTTTCGCTCATTTTGTCTCCAATGCTCTCAGCTGAGTATGTAATGTTCGGTTACACCCGAACTTAGCCTTCCTTACTTGTTTTTTTTTTTTTTTTTGGTGTTACAGCGTAGACAAGTGATTATTTCTGAGAGGAATGGTGTACACCGTGGTGTGATGGTAGCGTGCTCCGCCTACCACACCGTATGCCCTGGGTTCACACCCCGGGCAAAGCAACATCAAAATTTTAGAAACAAGCTTTTTCAATTAGAAGAAAATTTTTCTAAGCGGGGTCGCCCCTCGGCAGTGTTTGGCAAGCGCTCCGGGTGTACTTCTGCCATGAAAAGCTCTCAGTGAAAACTCATCTGCCTTGCAGATGCCGTTCGGAGTCAGCATAAAACAAGTAGGTCCCGTCCGGCCGATTTGTAGGGAAAATCAATAGGAGCACGACGCAAATTGGAAGAGAAGCTCGGCTTTAGATCTCTTCGGAGGTTATCGCGCCTTACATTTATTTAGTTTTTAATGGTGTACACCAATAGCAGTAATACGCAGAATTTGGATGAAATTTGACACCTGACTCTGTATAAAAGTTGCAGCAGCAAGGAGCGGGTGAAATGAAGTTTATGAGTTGTGCATGTACAATGTACATAGCTTGCATAGCAATGATATAGCTTCGAATAAGAACGATTTTGGGCTTATACAAATTCTTCGGAGATCCAAGTTAACAGTACAGCATGAAGTGACTCTATGATTTCAACTCATAACTCTTTATGAAGCGCCAGCAGGAAGAGTCGTTCCGTATATCCGTGAAGTGCTCCACGTCCAACGATTTCTTTTAAGATTCGTTATTACGTTGGAACAAATTGTCGACCGTCTGTCCTTCCGCTCGGCCGTTAACATGATAACTTGCGCAAAAAACGATATATCTTAACTAAACTTAGTTCACGTACTTATCTGAAGTCACTTTATCTTGGTATAAAATATGGCCTAAATCCGACTATGACCACGCCCACTTTTCCGATATCGAAAATTACGAAAAATGAAAGAAATGCCATAATTCTGTACCAAATATGAGAAAGGAGATGAAACATGGTAATTGGATTGGTTTATTGACGCAAAAAAATAACTTAAAAAAAAACTTTGTAAAATGGGTGTGACACCTACCATATTAAGTAGAAGAAAATGAAAAAGTTCTGCAGGGCGAAACCAAAAGCCTTTGAATCTTGGCAGGAATACTGCTCGTAGTATTTCATATACATATAAATTAGCGGTACCTGATAGATGATGTTCTGGGTCACCCTGGTCCACATTTTGGTCGATACCTCGAACGCCTTCACATATACAACTAAGCGCTACTCCCTTTTAAAACCCTCATTAATACTTTTAATTTGATACCCATATCGTACAAATACATTCTAGAGTCACCCCTGGTCCACCCTTATGGCGATATCTCGAAAAGGCGTCCACCTATAGAACTAAGGCCCACTACGTTTTAAATAATCATTAACACCTTTCATTTGATACACATGTCATACAAACACATTCCAGGGTTACCCTAGGTTCATTTTGCTAAATGGTGATTTTCTCTTATTTTGTCTCCAAAGCTCTCAGCTGAGTATGCAATGTTCGGTTACACCCGAACTTAGCCTTCCTTACTTGTTCTGAATTATTTTCGGAATTAATTTAGCACTATTTCAGGATCATCTCCGTTTTGTTTTCGGAACCATTTCACAGCTATAACGGGATCATAATGGAACTCTTTCGGAGGGACTTTATAATAAATTCGGGACTATTTTAGAATCATTTGAACATTATTTCAGGATCATTGTAGGAATGTATTCTTAGCATATTGATTACTTTTTGTAGCCGTTTTTCTAGTGCGAAACGGCGCCGAAATAATATTTTATAACACCTGAAACTATTCCGAAATGATACCGATGTAAGACTTTAATATCAGTTACTTTTTCATATCAAAAAAATGGGGAAAATCGAGAGAGCTTTATAGGTTCCAAGATCGCACGGCGTAATGTAAATATATTGTAATAAAGTTAATTAATACAGATGCTTGTGCAATTTCAATTTGTTTATCAATTTTCAATCGCTTTGATATTTGTAATTAGTCAATGGATTTTATTCAAAACCAATGATACCAAAATGCATTTATGTATATGCTTTCATATTATTTATGTACGAGTACAAATCGCTCATTTACTTCAATAGTGTCATAACTCAAAAAACATGAATTTTGAGTTAATAACATAGAAACGTACCCAATATCATGATCTATGTTGTATAAAAAAAATCTTTTTGATCCGTTAAAAATTTACCACGTGCTATAGAAATGAATATGTGCCTTAATATGCGCAACATATGACAGTTAAAATCTTTGAACGGCTCTTCTGGAAAATTGTGTTTTTTGAGTTATGACACTATTGAAGTAAACGAGCGATATGTACATGAGGACATATTTATGTATGTTAATGTGTGCGCTATCATTAATTTTCTAATGTAACTTCATATAAAATAACTACATGCACAATAGGAAGACCAACAGTGAAAACCATTACACAACGACAGTGCGGAAAGCGGTAAGCATAAATTAGAAAGCTATCAATGCATTATATAGTAGAACAAAACGCAGAGATAGATAATCAAGCGTAAATATTTGTACACAAATGTATGGTGTAGCTGTATTTGTGTACATAAAATGTAACCGTAAATATGTAAAATAGTTACATTTGTGAGTGTGTTAGTTTGCTAGAGGATACATCAGGCTTTGGATACATCGTGACTGACGTAAAATAACAGCATAATGTACATACAACAATATACTACAAAGATATTATTAAATTGTTTTCGGTTCACAGTTTGGAACATTTTTTAGGATGTGGGCGATGTCCACAAAATTCCCTAAAACACCAAATATCAACATGATAATCTACAACGGCGGGCTAGGTGGCTTAGAATATACAGAATATACCCGCGGTAGGTATACCTGTTGTAAGAGGCGACTGTGATTTTCATAAATGATATTGCTAGCTGTTTTGAATCTTCACAATTTCTGCTATATGCCGATGATATGAAGATTTTCAACAAGATTATTTGCCCCTCCGACTCAATTTAACTTCAAAAGGACCTAGATAATGTAGTTACTTGGTGAACAAATAATAAACTTGCGTTAAATGTAAAAAAAAAATTTATTCAAGTCTCATTTTCTAAATCCAGTTTACTCGTTCCTATTTTCTACCACATTGGGGGTAGAAAAAGTATTTATTAAGTATTCTCTACGCCCCCTTCATTTTGATCTTCCTTTTCCTTCCTATGAATCTCGATGTTTGCTTATCAGTCTTAAGACTTTGAACTGCAGGAGAACTTTTCTCTCCCTAATATTTGTTTTTAATTTAATACGTGGGGCTGTTGATTGTCCCTACCTTTTAGAACGTATTTTCTTTGCTATTCCACATATATGCTTAAAAAATAATGCGTACTTTTTTGTGGGATCCGCAAGAACTATCCATGCTGCAAATGCTCCTCTTTCCAGAGCTCTTAAAGAATTTAACTAGCTCTCAAATTCTTCAGTTTTGGATTTCTCCTACTCTGAAAATATTTTTAAATTGTTACTTAATCAAATATTAAATAAGTGCGTAAGTCTTTATATATGTCATTAGTCAGTAAGAAATGTAACAATTTCAAGATGAGTAAATAAACAAATAAATAAATAAATAATTTTTGCTGTTATATCGGCTACTGATTTGTAATATCGCGGGTTTGAATCGAGCTCAAGGCCTAACAATAATTATTTAGTCATTATTATTGTTATGATAAATTTTTTCTAATTTTGAAAAAATTGTTAAATTAGAATAGAAGAAAGAATCAATTTTATATATATTATATTATAATAATTATTGTTAAGCCTTGAGCTCGCTGCAAACCCGCGATCAAATAAATAACAAGTAAGGAAGGCTAAGTTCGGATGTAACCGAACATTATATACTCAGCTGAGAGGTATGGAGACAAAATAAGGGAAAATCACCATGTAGGAAAATGAACCTAGGGTAACCCGAGAATGTGTTTGTATGGCACGGGTTTCAAATGGAAGGTATTAAAAGTATTTTAAGAGGGAGTGAGCCATAGTTCTATAGGTGGACGCCTTTTCGAGATATCGCCATAAAGGTGGACCAGGGGTGACTCTAGAATTTGTTTGTACGATATGGCTATCAAATGAAAGATGTTAATGAGTATTTTAAAAGGGAGTGGGCCTTAGTTCTATATACACCTTTTCGTGATATCGTTATAAAGGTGGACCAGGGGTGACTCTATAATGTGTTTGTACGATATGTGGTGGTAGTTGTATATGTGAAGGCGTTTTCGAGATATCGACCAAAATGTGGACCAGAGTGACCCAGAACATCATCTGTCGGATACCGCTAATTTATTTATATATGTAATACCACGAACAGTATTCCTGCCATGATTCCAAGGGCTTTTGATTTCGCCATGCAGAACTTTTTCATTTTCTTCTACTTAATATGGTAGGTGTGACACCCATTTTACAAAGTTTTTTTCTAAAGTTATATTTTGCGTCAATAAACCAATCCAATTACCATATCTCATCCCTTTTTTCGTATTTGGTATAGAATTACGGCATTTTTTTTAATTTTTCGCAATTTTCTAATTCGAAATAGTGGGCGTGGTCATAGTCGGATTTAGGCCATTTTTTACACCAAGATAAAGGGAATTCAGATAAGTACGTGAACTGAGTTTAGTAAAGATATATCAATTTTTGCTCAAGTAGACGGTCGACTGTGCATAAAAACTGGGCGTGGCTTCAACTGATTTCGCCCATTTTCGCAGAAAACAGTTACCGTCCTAGAATCTAAGCCCCTACCAAATTTCACAAGGATTGGTAAACTTTTGTTCGACTTATGGCATTAAAAGTATCCTAGACAAATTAGATGAAAAAGGGCGGAGCCACTTGAATGTTGACATAATTTACTTATATACTGTAAAGATATTAAATTTTTTGTTAAAATTTGACTTAAAAAAATTTTTTTTTTTAAGTGGGCGTGGTCGTTCTCCGTTTTTGCTAATTTTTATTAAGCATACATATAGTAATAGGAGTAACGTTCCTGCCAAATTTCATCATCATATCTTCAAAGACTGCCAAATTACAACTTGCAAAACTTTTAAATAACCACGCCACGCCCATTTTCCGAAATCCGTCCGTTTATCCGTCTTTGGTAATGAATTATCGCACTTTTTGTGTTTTTCGAAATTTTCGATATCGAAAAAGTGGGCGTGGTTATAGTCCGATTTCGTTCATTTTAAATCGCGATCCGAGATGAGTACCTAGGAACCTACATACTAAATTTCATCAAGATACCTCAAAATTTACTCAATTTATCGTGTTAACGGACGGACGGACGGACGAACGGACATGGCTTAATCAATTTTTTTTTCGATACTGATGATTTTGATATATGGAAGTCTATATCTATCTCGTTTCCTTTATACCTGTACAACTCTCAAGCTCTGCTTAACTGAGTATAAAAAGTCGTAGCAAAATGTCCAACCCGTTACGATGGAATATATCAAAATGTGTCCTTTATTGTAAAAAGCTTATAATCTTTCTAGGTTGGATATTCTACAGTAAAGAAGGTAATTAAAGTCGTGTGCTCTATTTTTTTTATTTTTATAGTTTTCGCTTATTGGCTATTGGTAAAATCTTTAAAATCAAAACCAATTTCAGATAGAGGCTTAATGAAATAATTAGCTAAGTTTGACACATTAAAGCCCTTATTGAACTCAACCTTCCTTACAATATTCAAGTTCTTAATTATCTCACTATTGTTTTATTCAATGCCTAATAGAGTGCAAAATGGAGTCGCTTTTGTTTGATGTTTTATGATTCTATGGTCAATGTAACTAATGACACTAAAAAATAATTTTTAATAAATTACGCAAAATAGTAAAACAAGAAAAAAATTCAACATTTTATTTTCTCTACAGCGAATATATGGCTTTTTCAAAAATAGGTACATATTTGATTATGTGCATGGCTCAACTCTATGGTTGGCTCATCTCATCAGCTGATTTTATTTTTTTCATTTCACTGGAGTAGGGATTGTGAAAATGAGATGGCAAGCACAAAATGAAACCAACACATTGACAACATTTTCTAATAACACACAAAATCTGCTAAATTTTATGTTTGCATTCCATTCCATTCACATAACACCAACACGTAGATTTTGACAATCTGAAAAAGGTATGTTGTTGCTGTAGAGATGAGCCAACCATAAAGTGCCATAGTTAGGTGCAACATCTATGAGTAGTTGTGCATGAATATTATTTTGATTTCAGACAAGATTGGTATTGAAAATGAGCGAAATCGGACGATAAACACGCCTTTTTTCCGATATTGAAAACTTTGAAAAATGGAAAAAATTAAGTTTGATAGGTGAATTGGTCTTATGACGCAAAACATAAATTCCAACAAATTTTGGAATATGGGCGCGGTACCACCCATATTTAGAAGAAGAAAATTTGGAAGTTTAACAAGCCGTAAATCAAAAGCTGCTAAAGATATTACATTGAAATTTGGTAGACACTATCCTATAGACTGAGTGAAGATAATCAAAATCGGTTAAAGACCACTTCCACTTTTCTTAAAGATCTAACCTTAACAAAGTTTGCAATAATTCTAGGGTATTTAACTGCATTTGACTGATATTTGACCTCCGTAGTGGTATGGTTGAGTTAAGAACAGAACTTAAACAAATTTTGAAATTGGGCGTGACCCGCCACTTTTTGTTACTCTTTCCAAAAAACGACATTAGTCATTAGACATTAGGCTTAAGTCAAAAAAAAATCTCCCAATCCATACGAAATTTGTCATTAACATTTTTTTCATAGCTACAACTGTTATAATGCATTTTATCCGCATAAGTTCATTAGTGGTACCCTCTGTAACCTTTTTTCTTCTTTTGAACGATATGATTTCAGAATAGAACCATATACATATGTATTATTGCGCAGCAAACAACAGCGTTTCAAGTACACAGCTGGGTATGTAATGTTCGGTTTCACCGGAACTTTGAATTTCTTACTTGCGAAATGTGTTTCGATTAAGCTTCTGTGTGAAATTGGTATTATGTCATTTGGATCCATTTATATGTATAAAGGCAGTGCTGGAAATTTTTGTCATATTTATTTATTTATTTTATTTATTATTTCAGTCTACTGATTTCAAATCTTACAGAATTGACAAACAGACGATTATTTCGTAAACTTCGCGGGGTAAATATACGTTAAATAAGATCTTTAAATCATCACAATCACTGTTGTGGTTCACCATATTATACACAAATACTAAGTAATTACAAATGCGTCGGTCATACAAAGATTGCAATGCTAGTAGCTTTATTCTATTTACATAAGTTGTAGGACCATCTTAATAGTTGATTAACTATATAAGGCGAATTTCGTGTTTACTTTCTGAACTCTTTCAATTTTGTTCGAATATATATCCCATTTCGACCAATTTTGAACCCGACCCCTTTAGAATTGGCTGAAAGTTTTTCTTCTTTTTCTAGCTTACGAAAGACGTTTTTCAGAATTCTTTCAAATTTTTTCATCCAACTCAAAAAAAGTTATGAATTTTAAAAAAAAACACCGTTTTTGTTTTCAAAATGCTATAACTTTTTCAAAAATTGACCGTTTGGGATGTTTTTTTTTTAAAAAAATTGTGTTTGAAAAATGGCGAAATTCGAAAAATCTCGAAAAACTGAAAAATTAAAAAAAAAAAACTTTAAAAGTGTGTTTGTATTTTTTCCGAAAAGTATATTTAAAAACAATTAAAAAAAAAAAAAGATCCCAAACGGTCAATTTATGAAAAAGTTATAGCATTTTGAAAACAAAAACGGTGTTTTTTTTTTAAAATTCATAACTTTTTTTGAGTTGGATGAAAAATATGAAAAAATTCTGAAAAACGTCTTTCGTAAGCTAGAAAAAGAAGAAAACTTTCAGCCAATCTGCCAAAATCAACATGGGTTTGTGTCTGGGCGATCCACAGCCACGAATTTAGCTGTATTTGTAGATTACTGTCATACTGCTTTCTCAGCTGGACTCCAGGTTGATTGCGTATATACAGACTTCTCGAAGGCCTTTGACAAAGTTTGTCACAGGGTACTACTTGGAAAGCTTGCTCATATGGGTTTCCATTCCTGCTTTTTGAAATGGATACAATCATACCTCTCTAATAGGCGCTGTGTTGTTACTATAGATGGTGTTTCGTCAGAACCTTTCATTGCTTCATCCGGTGTCCCGCAAGGAAGCGTTCTAGGCCCTCTACTATTTCTTCTTTTCATCAACGACATAAGTAGTTGCCTTTTATTCGCAAATTATTTACTGTATGCAGATGATCTCAAAATTTTCGCGGTATTCAGGGATATTTCTGATGAAGCTAAGTTTCAACGTGATATTGACGCTGTTCATTCGTGGTGTCTACGTTATAGACTGCCTTTAAATATTAAAAAATTCTTTAAGATGACGTTTGTTAAAATTTTGAATGTTCGTATTACGAACTATAGCATTTCGAACACTTTTCTGCGCAATGTTACTGAAGTAAAAGATCTTGGGGTTATCTTTGACCCGAAGTTGAACTTTAATAATCATGTTGACTTCATCATTGCAAAGTCCTACTCAGTACTTGGTTTTATCCGTCGGAATTCCACTAGGTTTTCTGACCCTTACACTCTGAAAATGTTATATATAACATTTGTACGCTCGCCTCTTGAGTACGCCATTTTCATATGGAGGCCCTATAGCCAAGTTTCTATTAAAAGAGTAGAACGTATTCAGAAGGTGTTTCTTAAATTCGCTCTAAGAACCTTAAAGTTCGACGATCCTGTCCCTTCGTATGCTTCGCGTCTCATGCTTATTGACCTACAATCTTTGGAGAGTCGTAGGTCTATTGACTGTTATATTCAATATTATTCAAGGGATCCTTGATTGCCCTTCTCTCATGGAAAGGATTACTTTTAATATTCCTAGGCGTAACCTTCGAGTCACTTACCCTTTTTACTGCAAAAAGGTTAAAACTAATTTCGCCAGCAATGCTCCTCTTACAAGATCTATGCGAGAATTTAATATTTTGTCTCAAACAATCGTCATTGATTTTTCAATGACCACTGAAGCTTTGGTGAATCTTTTTCGCTCGTTATCTATAAATCTTTAATACTTGTTTTAAATGCTTAGCATATTAACTTCTTAAGTTTAGTATGTAACATAGTTGTATTTTTATATAAAAATGTATGTACTTGTTGTTAGTAGTCTGTAAGAAACTTTGTTTCATTGACGGTATTACAATAAATATAAATAAATTCTAAAGGGGTCGGGTTCAAAATTGGTCGAAATGGGATGGAATACCCCAAATCGATTCCATATAAGAGAACAATATTCGAGGCAACTTCGTACGAGAGCAGTATATAGAGATTTTATAGCATAAGGGTATTTAAAGTCCCGTGTATTCCTCTGAATAAAGCCTATCATTGCAAACGATTTGGACACAATGAAATCAATGTGCTTATTGAACGTGAGCTTTGCGTCGATGATCACTCCTAAATCTTTTACTTTAATAATCGTATGCTTTTGAGAAAGTCTATATCCAAATCATTGCGAAATCTGGCGGAATACATAGTTCCGCCATGATCCATATGAACTCTACAAAAAAAAAAAAAAAAGATAATAATTTTAGTACTATAATATTGGTTGGCAACTGTAAATATTTGTATATACCTGTTTCATTACTCGCGCACATTAATTCTAAATGACTTTTATATTCAATGAATATATTAAGGACATCTTCCTTATGAACATTCAATATACATATGTATGTATGTATGCGGGTACACATGTAAAACTTTATTTATAAATACGTATGTACTTATATATGTACATCCTCTAATCTGCATTTATGTAATCTATGTAATATGCATGTATGTACATATATTGGTATGTATTTGTTAATGGTTTTACTATTGTCTCAATGGCTTATTTGTTTGTTTATTTATTTGTAGGGACACGAGTAGCGATTGTCCATCGTTGATAAGCCAACAACACAGCCATCATTCTAATTACTATAATTCTAATTAAATTCTAATGAAATTAAATTGCCAAATGCATGAATGCGCATATACATACATACCCACCTATAAATGTGTGTGAATGAACATATGTACATGTAACTCTTAGCTAATGTATGTATGTGTACACGTGTCTTTGTATAATTATTTATTAACGCAATAGAAACTCATTTGTGCAATTACAAATGTACGTATAAACTAATGGATATTTTTTACAAAATTGTATACATTTGTGTAAATTTATTTGTAAATGCGCTATGTATGCAACTATTAATTAACAAAATTGCATTTCTACCGCATATGAAATTTTAGAATAATTAGAAAAGCAATTGCAAGCACGAATATCATATGTTAGATGTCATAAATTTGTGGAATTTTTTTTTCAAATATTGGCTGCTTTATTTAATTTAATTGATAATATTTGAGTTTATATGGAAATTTTTGGATTCATTCATTAGAAAAATGGTACTTAAAGGCGCGAATCATTGAATGCAGACTCCATAAAGGTCTGTTGGCTTGCATGCCCAATTAAAAATTCGTGTTGTTGTTGTTGCAACAGCGCTCACTAGGAATGCTAGGAGAGCGTGGTAGCAGAAGAAGGGAGAGGCCCACACATGCTCCTTCTCTCCTGCCGTGGTTTGAAGGTATTGTACTCGCTTGTCATACTTAAGGTTCTAGGTCGAAATTTAGGGAAAAATAACAACAAAATACTTAAGAATAATATTTTTATAAAACGGACCACTCCTTGAAAGTGGTTTGGCATATCACTTCGTGTGCATTTCTGCCATGGAAAAGCTGCTCTGCGCAAGTTCATCTTATCTGCATTAAATATATGGGTTTGCCAATTTGTCAGAAAAATTAAAAGCAAACACCACATATTGGAAGAGCAACCCAGCCTTAATCTTCTTAGAGGTATATCATAAGTAATTGTGATTAATATAATTAAATTAACACATTTTAATACTAAAACGGTATATGCTTTTTTCTAAGAAGTATCAACTCGGTTTTTTTGCTTAAAACTGGAGTCCGCCCAAAACTAACCACAACTTGATGCGTATTATGACTTGAATGAACTTTATGAGTGCTTTTTCTGTGTTTCGGGTTATAATGATTATCGCAAACTCGTCCGCATATCTGACTGAGAATTATTCATCGGGCATTTCAAGTTTGAAAATTGCATTACAGCCGTCCTTTCATAAGTTCGAGAAGTACGAGAATTGATCCTGGTGGTGCTCCGCGTGTGTTTTTCTTGGTCCTAGGGACGTTTGAAGGGATTTGGGATTTGCGGCAGCCATACGTGATTTGAGGAGCCTTTTTCCGGATTTGTCGATCATACACATCGGCCGATATGCTGATGGTTAATTCGGATGCCGCCAACACTAGCCGCTGCTTTTTCCATGTTTCCGGGGAAAATCCGTTGCTTAAACGTGGCTTATATCAACATATCCAGCATAACCTGACAATGCATTTTTGAAATTTCTTTAAGGACTTCTGCCGGCACTCCATCTGACCCTGGGGCGTTATTCTTTTTTAAGCTTCTTGCGACAAGTGATAAATCTTCTGTGTTGAATGGCGGAGGTTCCTTAAGTGTGCTGTTGTTGCCTTTCATATTTTCCATAATTTCGTGAGTAAGACAAAGAGCATTTACTATATCTTCCTGGGCCTTCAACTGCTTTTTCTTATTTTTGTGTGGCTCTGTTTCGATAATAGCTTGTCCCAAGGGTTTGCATTTGTATATATACTAGCCTTAATCTCTGCTATTTCTTCTGTTCAACAATAAAAGCGCTTTTTGCGCTGTTTACGCGATTTTTTTGTTTTTGCTGAATTTCCTTCGCGAGCTGAACTTTGTGACGGTCTCAAATTTGGTACGAAATTTGGAATATCCCGTCCCGGGCGCCATATATCGGTAGCTTTTCCCTCACTTAATGCATTTTCATCGGGCTCTCAGCTATATATGAGGAGGCATTAAGACTGTAGCAAAATGGGAAGTATTTCCAAAATGTATCCCAAGATTCTTTTAAGCTAAACGACTTTTCTAAATATCTAGCTCCATGCGCCCTCTAGCGAAATCTTTTAGGATATTTTCGCGCTGTCCTTCACCTCTAAACAAAATTTTAATTACAAGTCTTTAGCTCACCAGTATGTTACTTAACTCGATACCAACATCCTAAATCTCGTGGAAATTTTAAAATTATCTTGGGCTGTGCACCGCCCAGCGGAAAATTTATGCTTTTTTTAAATTATCTCTGTCAAATATCTCCATCCCTGCCCTCTCTAGAAGAATTTTTTATCCTAAAGATTGAACTTTAAGCTAGGTTTAAAGTATTAAGTCTCTAGACTATCGGGAAGTTACCTTATACTTGATCGCGAAAGTTCGAAATTCATTCGAGGTTTTTAAATGTTAAGACACCTTTCGATTTTTTTCGATAATAGTGTTCAACGAAGGCGTCTGCTAATACACATTCAAAAATATCGGGAGATATCAAAATACTCGCTGTTAAAGTTTTGAAGATTTTGCGGAAAGGTATTCTGTGTGGAAATAATTTGGCCCCCAAACCATTGTTAGACCCATCTATGAAGGATATTTCTAAATATCTAGACCCAAATAAGGTAATTTATTCAAAGCGATGCCGAAGGCCTCCAATACAGAAAGCTGTTCTGCTCAAGATTTCTATGGATTCCAGCCCAGGTTTAATTTTTGTTTATTTGTTAATATCTTTTGATAGAACCAAAGTCGTTACATCCTCTTTCGAACTATTTATTGATACGAGGGCCAGAAGAAATTTTCGGACTTGTATTAACAGTCAGCTTCTGTTGTATTACTGTTTTTTTCCAAATTTGGCAATGTCACCGGGTTTTGAAATAAGTTCCAAACTTCATAACTCTACATTCAGTTAAGCTACTTGGAATATATCCCAATTTTGGATTGCGATTTGAGGACAAACTTGTAGCGACTTAATATAAAGAAAGTAAAAAGTGAAGTGGTCAGGTTGGTATGGTAACAATGGTGCTGTTGTTTTTGTAGCGATAGCGATACTTCCCGAAGGTTTTGCGGAGTGTTATCGATGTTGATGGTGCTTTGCTGGATATAGATCCGGTATATTCCAGTAACAAGCACCGTTGAGGTACCAGCCCGACCATCTCAGGAACGATTTAATATTACCACGTTGAACCTTCCATATTGAGGGATTATAGAAGATAGTAAGGTATCGTTACTTTCAAAAATTGCTCGTTCCATTTTTCTTGCATTAAGTGACAACAAATAACAAATCGATTGAAATTAGCTTTACACGTGTATGAATAAATATTGTATTGTGCTTATCATAATAGCATTGTTGGACTTCCTAATACATGGCATAATACAATAATGGCAATACACAACAACAATAACAATTTACGTCGAATATCCAATTGCGTATTGTTAGCAATTTTCTTTCTATTAAATATTCCACGAATAACAAAGTCAAATCTTGTATTACAAAAAAATAAAAAAATAAAAATTAAAAAAAAAACACAAATAATAAATTTTGTATTATTGTTGTTGGCATAAGGAGCAAATATGCTATTTTGCATACAAACCACACATTGGCTAATGATATAGCCATAGTCTTTCAGATCCATAACCAAATGCAAGCAAATTCATTTGTGGCGAGTTGGATAAACGTAATCCAAGTACGCCAAGCTTGACGGGTGGCAAGAAAATCCAAGAAGAACTTCTTATGGCGATAAAGCTCCACTCTTTGTGGGTTGTGTGTGCGCGCCTGCGCGATTGCAGTTCATGATTTTGTTGCCAATAAATGCACATACTTGGAGTTGTTTGAAAATTGAGTCAAGCCGAGCTAAGTTTTAACGTGAGTTTTGTGATATCAAATTTGCTGTGATGATATTCGAGGGCTTGGATGCTTGAGTGTGTGGTTCGCTAGTTGAGTTTAGTATATCAATGCAGTAACTTAGTAAATGCTGTCAATTTGTAACATTTAAAAATGTTGACCAGAAGTCGTAGGTAAATTGCCATAAATGCGAAGCAATTGTGTTCAGTAAATTTTTGTGTTGCATGCCAAATGCGGTGACATTGAAGTGGCCATATTGGACCTTAATGATTAAATATTTAGATGACGGCACTTTCTCATTCGTTTTAGACGAAAGTTCTTGAAATTTGGTTTCGTTAAATACTTACCTTAAACTTGACCGCGAAATTTCCCAATTCAGGCGAGTTTTTTAGATGCCACGATACATGCGCCTCCTAGCGGAAGTTTTTTCGGTAATAGTATACAGCAGGGATCGTTTCCTGATACACATTCAAAAATGTAGGGAGCGACGTCAAAAGACTCGCTTTGATCTAGGTAACATTAATCAGAAGGCGGAAAAGAAAAAGTATAATTCTGTTTATAGATATTTGCAAAAAAATTTTAATTTTCCATATGGTTGTTGTAATTTTAATGGTTATGCAGAAAGGTGTTCTGCGCGGAAATAATTTTGGTCCCCAGACCAATGTTCGACCCATTTATGAACGATTTTTCTAAATATCTAACAATTAATCATGGAACTTTTTGTCGGAAATAGTTTTTTAAAATTGGAACAGGTAGAAGAGTATAGTTTATTATAAAAGTTATCGCGTTGAAGCGTGAAGAGAGAGGGAAATTAGGAAATTAATAATTTTCTGGAAATTTGAGAGGTATGTTTGGCGAAGGAATAACTGGCGATTCTAACTTCCAATAATAATATCAGCTAATAAGACAATCATTTATTACGAGATATCATTTCAATAGTGGCAATCGTGGCATGTTACAACGTATGTATGTTTGTATGTACTAGGGATACGGTTATGTAATTATTAATTTGATCAATAATACGAATGTTATTTACAGGAACACTTCGAAAAGATTAAAACAATTCAATAAACGAAATAGTAATTATAGTAACTTGAAATAAACTGCGATGGAACATACAAGCAATTAGTACTTACAATGCAACTATATTTTTAGAAATCCGAAAGTTTTACATTTAAACGGGAAATAGTAGATACCAAAGTATTTATATAATACAGAAAAAACAACTTAAAGGCAGTAAAAAGTGTAACGAATTTAGGGAAATTCCGCTTATTTGAATCCTTCTGCTAATGTTCGAATCGCTAAACTGTTGAATAAATAACTGCAGTATTCTGTATTGCAAAATGGTCTTTATTAGACTACTTTGGGAGTACTACAACTATACTTCACATTGTAATTCACTTCGCAACTGATAGCGCGTTTAAATCAAACTGAATACTGAATACTCAGCTTGCGCTGCTTTTATACTCTTTGTTGCTTCATTCGCATATATCTACTTAAGTCTAGACGTTTCGCCTTCTAGAACTGCTGTATCTCCTGTATGGTAATTGAGCTACATATATACGTGTGTATGTGTGAGTAACAACTTCGGCTGATGACTACATCTGTGTGTGTGAGGTATCTCTTCATTGCCTTGTACACAAGTGTGGCTAGCTTTAATGCAGGGCTTTTAAAAATTGAAAGTCCGCCTGTATTACTGAGAGCGCAATCGTCGCAATGATCGTGCGGGTGAATTGATGTTTCATTTATTCGCTTACTAGCAAGCAACGAGATAACAACAGGCATATGTATCGCGCATAATTATTCATACATATTTTGATACCGATAAGCCGATACACATCCTCGATGTTGCTACGCCAAGTGCCTAGCGGCGACTAACTCAATTAACGACGACAGAGCGAATCATATGCATGTGAATTGAGAGGGCACAATTGTGCTATGAAATGAAAAGCCCTGCTTTAATGTGTACATGTGCATAAGAGAGGCTACTTCGTGTTTTTGTTGTTGCGTGATTATTAACTAGGCTAGTGATGTCAACATTCGCCACAATAGGATACAGATCAAACTGAAAAGAAAATTAGTCATAATATCATAAGTAGTTGAACTTAAGGTACAAGGACTCCCATGTCATTCCTGCAAAAAATTGTTCCAAACCTAAGGACTTCTGCTACCGATCTTATTTTCTTGTAGAATATTTTCAACTGCGAGTTCAGGGTATTTGTCTTAACGGGGTTCACCGGGTCACCTCACGGCTCAGTTCTTAAGTGCCGGATTTCTTCATAATGCCTATGGAGACGAACTCTTAAATTCTTGGGAGGCCGGGTCTCTTCAATCAAATACCTGTTGGGATGTCCAGGATTCTGGGCATTCAGCAGAAACTGTTTGTTCAGGATATCAATTCTCTCGTTTATAGAGATTATTCTCGACTCACTGTGTAGATGATGCTCTGAAGACATATCGTGGCAACTTTGTGCACGGTGTTTTGACAATTCTGCAGTTTCCTCCAGTGTGTTTCTTTGAGACTCGGCGCCCGGAGTGCGTAGCATACACGCGTCCGGCCAATTGTTTTATAAGTGGGTATGACGGTTTCTTTATCTTTTGTGCCGGCAACAGACTGAAGAATTTGTAACAGCTCTGGACTTTAGTATCAATTGCGACGGCATGCTCGCCAAAATGTAGTTCCCGATCGAACGTCACATTTAGTACTGTTGGATGTAAAATAGACGGTAGCGTAATGCCATCGATGTGGATGTCCAATATGTTTTTTGCCATATCCACGTTGTAAATAAGGTCGCTGAGGATCTGGTCGGTAACAGTGTCAGATTTGGCGAGGAGAAAAAAGTAGGTATCTCTATTTCCGATAATGTTCTATAGGTAGCGTTTTTTTGTTCGAGGCAGCGCAATATTCTTCATGGAGCATTTGAACAGTACACAGTATGACACTCTTAATACTCCAAAGGGCGACTGCAAGGCAGATGAATTTTCACTGGGCTGCTTTTGGCGAGGGGTGATCATGCTTAGAAAAACTTTTTTCTAATCGAAAAAGCTGTTTTCTAATTGTCCGATGTTTCTTTGCTCGGGAACTTGAACCCAGCATCTTGAACAGAATTTTTTTGTAAAAAAACTTTGACCATATGTTATTTCTGCTAGGTTCAGTTAAAGTTTAATGGAGAGGAGTCTACGGGTATATTTTTAATATTTACTATCCTCTTTTATGAAATTTTTTTTTTCAATTTTCATAGCCCTTCTAATAACGAAATTCTTCACGCTAATAAACCACAACCAATTAGCGTACAGCTACTGTTCCGGACAGACAGCTTAAGGTTGACGCATATCTATTATCTTTAGTTGCCTACTCTCTCTGCATGTTCGATGGTGATATTCATATATAAATATGTAAGCATGTAACTAAATATTCTATTGTCAATGTATTGATTGATGTACATATTAATGGCCAGTGACACCACCAACATGGTGGTCACCAAAGGTGGCAGAAGAACCAACATTCATACATATGTACATAAATGGGCATGACAGCGCCACAAATCACATTGTATATCCGATAGGCTTGAAAACTAACGCAACCCTAAACAAAACACATCAATAATTTACACGTACCAAAAAATTTACGAGAGCCATCGTTTTACGGCGTAAGTCCACAAATTATTTAGTCATAAATAAAATATTATGTTAAATAAAATGACAACCAAGCAGGGAGGTCAGTTTTGTTGTTCTTGTTTTATATATTATGTATACCTACATATTTATATCCCATTTACATTTGAGATATTCAGAAACACAGATAATTTCTAGTAAGAAATTCATGTTCATATGGATATGTAAACAATTAAAAATCAATCAAATTATGTAGTGATTACACTGTTTTCGGCTATGCTGAAATATTTATAACTTTCACGAATCGAATAGAAAGAATATATTGTTGGCAGTTTCAGGAATAATTGATTATTCTGCACCTTCTGTTATCGTTAGAATCACTGGCTTGTGGAATAAATAACTGAAGCATTCAGTATAGGAAAGTGTTCTTTATTTACGACACTACAACCATAGTAATACTTCACAATTAAATAACTCTGGCACTTCACTTATAGCATGTTAAAACAAACTGATTGATTATTCCTCAGCTTGCGCTGCTTTTATACCCTCCTTTGCTTCGTTCGCCTATTTCTCTAAGGATCCAGACCTTTCGTGAACAGACGTCTCGAACACTTGCTTACATGGCGGAACCAGGAACAAGTGACTGCCGGAAATCAGCTGATCGATTAATAAAAACAAAGTACATGGAATTTTTATATATTCTTGTATGAACATAAGTCACCGTGCAGCGCCTTGTATGGTTCCGCCATCCTTGCTTATTTATTACTCGTTTCTGTATCTCATAGTTGGTTATTTGGTTAGATACATGTGTGAGTAATGTCATCTTCGCTGTTAGCTGATGATTACATATATGTGTGACTGGTTCTCTTTCTTCTTCGCTCTTAGCCTTGCTGTTGCTGTGCATAGTGACGTATCGAAATTGTTAATATTCACCATATGACGTATATACCAGCGCAGCCGAAGACTTTGTCCTGCCCGAAAACTGGTTTGACTACATTTAAAACGTGAAGTACATCCGGCCACAACAAGTTGGATCGGCTTCATGCTAAGCTGTAGAAATATCACGTCTCAATAAGGTCTATGCGAGGCCAAAAAATCTGTAAAGGTAAGGGTAAAGGTAAAGGTAAAGGTAAAGGTAAAAGTTAAGATAGAGGTAAAGACAAAGGTTAAATTAAATAGCCTGGGTATATGTTTCCTGTAGCCATTCGTTTAATTCCGAACAAATGCCGAACTATCGAAGTAAGAGATGGAACTACTTTTAACTCTATCTCCTCGCAGCGCTTACAACGGAGACTTTTAATATTGTGATGATAATTGCCCTCCTTTACAGACGTTTTGAACGCGTTCTCAACTGGTCCAGTAGTGGGTAGTTCTGAAATAATCGCTGCCTTCATTCAATTAATTTAAATAAATATAGCGCTGTTGGTATAGGTGTGGCTGTGAACTATCGTGATCTGCATCCTAAAAGCGTCTAGGTAATGCGAAGCTGTTGTTTTGCGCGCCATTCTTTCTGCAGGTTTAATACCGCTGGGTATATAGAGAACCAAGAAGCCGATTTTCGTTCCATATGGCCGCTGCACTAAGCTAAATGAAATCTCTACACAAAATACCAATTGTAGGAACTTTATGAAGTTAATTTATTTTTTATGAATAAGGCGGTAAATTTTTTGGAAGAAAAATAAAACTTCCAATATTCCTAGAGCTTAATGAAAGAAATACATATTCTTGGTCGAGTTCCTACAATTTCAATGGACCAATTTTGCCGTGAAAAGAAAATCTTTTATCTTTGATTTAACCAAAGCCTTTTCAAAAGCCTATGAATATATTCCACATACCCACACATTCACAATTGCCACGAGATAAGCCATCTTTTTGTTTAATATTGCAAGTGAAGCCTTTGGAAAAGTTTTTCATTAAAAAGCTCAGTTAATTAGTTGAATTTTCAATGTAAAACTCTCCAAAAGGAATTACTTTATGACATTTTCTGCGCCAATTACAAATTCACGGTGTCAAACTAGTAATTTGAGTATTGTAATTTTATACATGCAATACCATGAGAACAATAACTTAATACACACAACAACAACAACAATAACAAACATGCAATAAGCAATGACAATAGGATGTTATTAATATGACAGCAACATGGACTAAAACGGAAAAGTCGACATCAATGCCAATTACAACTACAACTATTAATTTTAGTAAGTTTAACTACAACAACAAGCGGCAGCTAATTATTTTTTCCAATTTGCAATTTTTCAAATTGCACTTCTCTCGTGCCACTAATACTGAGCACAGCAACGCAGTAATTAGATTTTTTTTTATTTTATGTTTTTATAGTAAATTAAAATTACAGTTATATACTAGGATGTTGTAGAGTAGGCAGAAGAGTGCAGTAAGTTTATACCTTTCGAGTTAATTTTTATAGCAGCAGCCCAATCAGCTTCGAAGGGACAAAAACGAAAATATTAGCCGTGTTTTTTTTACTCGCGTGTACGTTTCGTTTGCTCGTGAAAAAAGACGCCCATCCTCGCTTAGATAATGCTTAGGAGATCCATCTAGCGGCAGTGGTTAAACAACTAGCTACTGCACAGGGTGTACCGAAAAGCGGAGACACAACCCTCTGTTGTATTTCTGTGTATAACATATAGCTGAATCAGTTGTGATAAATAGTGGAAGCGCATAGAATACATGGAATTAGTGCAGAGGGTGAAACATGGACACATATTTCAGTTACATCTGAGTATAATGCGTAATGCGAAATTTAGTAGTACTAATTTGATGCGTAGCAATTTCAGAGGTGTATTTAAAGTTTTTCGCTTAGCAGTCCATATAAAGTTTAAGCGTAAACGTATATAGATGTGAAAAAAAAACACTGCTATTAACACAATATTTAAATATATGGGGAAATCCGCCAAACTTTGGTTTTTTTGGAGAACATTTTTTTTTTTAAACATGGTATCACACAAATATCTTTTTGTTAGGCACAGTGAGGGGTAAATTGCAGCTATAGTGCATCGCCGTTACTCGTCTTACATAATGCCTCAAAAAGATATAGTCAAAAGATCGAGCAAAATATGTAATAAATTGAGGTCGCAATGTTAAATATACATTTATTTCAACACTTCTGTACCGATTATATCGAAATTTTAACAATATATGGAGATATATGCAACTGTTAGCTATGTTGCATTTTTTTGATACACGAGACCCGGTTTTGTAGATATCGGTAAAAATATAAAACCGAATAACCGCCAAATATTTTTTACTGCAAAGTTTGCGCAACACGTTTATTTAGCACCTTTCTACCGATTCTTTTGAAACTTTAAAAACATATAGATATATGATCAAAGTATGTTTAGGTAAAAAAGTTTTAATATCCGAGATCCCGTTTTAGAGATATTGATAAAAATATAAACCCGGAAAACCTTAAATTTTTTTACTTATTTAAACACTTCTTAACTGATTGTGTTGAAATTTTATCAGGCTGTACATATCTATGTGGAGTTTATTTAGGTAAAATTTTGTTGATGCCCGAGACCCGGTTTTGGAGATATCGGCAAAAATATGAAACCGAGAAACCGTCAAATATTTCATACCCGTTTGTTAATTTTTTCTCTACACCACAGTTGTATTCCATCAATTGTCTCATATTAAATATTCACGCAAGGAAAGTTACTGATGTTTGTAAATGTGGCAAATATACGAAATTTTCGCCAAAAATTGGCAATCGTCAGAAAGTGTTGAAAAACTTTTTTTTTTTAATTTTTGTACCAAATTTGTGTTTCTTTCATTTACTTTTAAATAAAACCTGGTTTAAAAAAAAATAAAATATTTTTTCTACACTTTTTGACGATTGCCAATTTTTGACGAAAATTTCGTATATTTGCCCCATGTACAAACATCAGTAACTTTCCTTGCGTGAATATTCCAAGATGAGGCAATTGACGGTATACCACTGTGGTATAGAGAAAAAATTAACAAAGTTCAGCGATGCCTCAAAATTTTATCGAAAAAATTCCAAAAAAAAAAATTAAGGATATCGCTTGAAAAAGTGTAAAAATCAAAATTTTTTACTATATTTATTTTGGGCCAATTTTTTATTACAATTGTAATTATTTGGAGCTTTTCGGCCGATAAAATAAAGACAAAACACAAGGTTTCTCTTTTCCTCCTACGCGTTTCGATGAAATTTTTTCATCTTCATCAGGGAGACTGTATATTTATCATAAAATATGATATAACACAAAACAAACATTAACACATTAGTTAGAATTACACAATTTATTTTACGTTTCGCAGTTCTGCAAAAACTTACTATCAACTTTCTTGATTTTTAAAATCATCAGATGAGATAGTCAAATGGTCAAACTTCATGTCCCTGTACTTTTTTCTGGCCTTAAGTTTTTTGCCCATGTGTAAAACCCGAGTATCCAAAAAAGTAAAAGTTTTTGGGATTTGCCCATATGTACATATGTATTTATGTACCTGTACTATTTAACAGCTGATAAGATAATCTGAAGCTAATTAATATCTAAAAACGGTTTAGTTAACAAAAACAAAACAAGAATAAATGTTAGTGCAAAATTATAGAACTAGTTGCATTCATGTTAAAATTTAACAAAAAAATTTGTTTGTGAATAACTTTAAATAGTATTTAATAATAAGTTTGCTCCTTCAATTAGAATCGCGACAACAACTGTGATTGTAGCCAAAACGGAAACGGATATGAGAGCACTCAGCTGAATATTTAGACTGATTAAAAACGCGATACACAAACACATTCATACGTCAACAAAGCCCTTGCACAGCTGACCGGAGATGAATGTGTGAATGTTCGTAGGTAAATACCCAACTAGCATTTGAGCTTTCAATCAAAGTACGGTAGAGTGATGTAAAGAAAAAGAGTTAATTGTCGTGTTTTATTTTTACCTGTGTATACAACTGCATTTGCGGGTAAAAAAACCTTATCATCCATTAGATTAAGGGGACCCATCTAGCGGCGGCAGTAGTAAAAGAAATTGTTCTGAATAGCGGAGACATGCACCTCTTTTCGTCATAGTGTATAACCAATAGCGATGCATTTTGGACTCACACACTTTCCGGTCATAGAAAGGGATAATAGTGTAGAAATAAAATAGGAAGACACATCTCAGTTGCAATTGAGTATAATGCATGCTGAAATTTAGCAGTACTAATTTTCTGTGCAACAATTTCATAAGTGCAGATAAAGTTACACCCATATAAAGTTTAAGTGCATATGTATTGTAACGAATTTACTGCCATTCCGCTTATTTCAAATCTTCTACTAAGGTTCGAATCACTAAACTGTTGAATAAATAACGAAAAAAAAAAAAAAAAAAACAAAAAAAAAAAATTAATAAAACAGAATAAATAATTCCAATATTTAATAATGCAAAATTGCCTTTATTAAAATACTTCACAATAAATAACTCTACTATTGCCCGACATATTGCGTGCTTAAGCAAAACTGATTGTAGCGCCTCTATTGTTGAGGCCTTTTATACTCTGTGATTTTTTCGTTTCATCTTCTAGGCGCTTCTGTTCTAGAATCTACTAGTTGGTTATCTGTTATAATTATAACTACAGATGTACGTGTATAGCTCTCATATGTGCGTGTGTTTGTGAGCGACACTTCCACAATTAAAATTGCATATCTCAGATAAGATATTGCATGTGTTTGTACGTTGCTTCTCTGTTGCGTGTACGTAGATATGTGTAGGCTTAATGATTGAATTATTGATGTGCATTCACGTCACTGCTTAGCATCGGTGTAGAGATGGCAGTACCCCTTAGTGTTGCTAATTTTCGTAACAGTATATACATGTAAAAAACTGCAGTTAATGTGCAAATAAATAAAAAAAAATATATAAATATAAGGTGCCATAACTTCCGAAGAGATTTTAAGCCGAGCTTAGTTACCAATTTTTATCGTGCTTCTTTTCATTTTTCCTAAGATGGCGGGACAGGACCGCGGGCTACCCCGCTTACACATTTTTTTTTGAATTGAAAAATCTTGTTTTTAAAATTTGTATGTTACTTTGCCCGGGGCGTGAACCCAGGATCTTCGGGGTGGTAGACGGACCACGCTACCATCCCACCACGGCGGCCGTTATGCAATAACTAAAAAGTACTGCAAATACCTGTTTTTGGTTAAGATTTCATGTACTCGTGAAGTTCGATGTGTAAATATGCAGGTGTCTGTCTAGAAACGTAATAATTTAAAATAAAGTAGAGCTAGCCCAGGAGTTGTAGTCAAAACCACAACAGAGCCAACTTTACCAGAAACAAAAAAACTTAGGGGTTTTCAGAAGAGCCGGCATCTACTTATCTGTTACAACCGTTATAGACAAGTTATTGTTTTATTATCGGCTGTTTATCGAGAGCATATTCTTATCGCCGAGTCATCTGTTTCTTATAGGTAACACATTGCCTTGTTATAGTCGGGTTTACCTATGTGCCATAGATTTTGTAATGAAGTTTTATCGGCACCTGTTCTATAACAAACCGATAAGTCGTCGACAATAAATGGATAAAACGCCGATTAGAGATTGGTGACACTCCAATAAAAATCCACAACT
>NC_090319.1:371089830-371188942 GCF_040869045.1 Eurosta solidaginis
TGAACTTGGTTAGGCTTAAAATACTTGAAAAATGTCAGAAAAATCTTAATAATAAGTGCGCACTTTTCGTTATATTTTCTCGAATTATTCGAAAACGTTTTAGGTATTGGTTAAATAGTTAAATAGTTTCAGATACAAAATTTTTTGAAGTTTTCGCTTAAATTACCGAAAGAATCATATATTATAATAATTGGTACTGCTGTTTTTTTTGTTCGTTCCTGTATCTCCTTTGAAGCTGTCCTGTTGTGAAAGTTCCAATTATACAAGGAATCGACGACTGCATGATCTGTGGGTGGTTATTAATTAGATAAATGCAAATGGTTTACTATATCCCAGAAGGAAAAACGGACTACACCTGCGTGTACAAAGAATGCAGAACAATTATTCATTTTTCTTCCTTTAATTTGCTCTTTTTTCTTTTTCAATGAAAACATTCATGGAAATTAAAACTACATGACTGTACTGGTATTCCCAACACTTTTGAACATTTAAAAAAAGTTATCTAAAAATTTGCAAATTATTTTTGGCAAATTTCGAAATTTTTTTAAAGAATTTTCAAAAGTTCAAGACATTATGAAAAGTAAGTAAATTATCTGGACAAAAATCTGAAACAACCATTGTCAGTTATAATTTTAAAAATATTTACCTTTTAAAAATTTTCGAAAACTATTGCTTCACACAAAGAACTACATCTGACCCCACCCATCCCGTCTTCGATACAACTACAAGATTATTTTGCTTACCAAAGGGGCATTTCAAACAAAACTCGGTGCTTGAATTTTCACAGGACTCATCTTAAATGGCCTGTAGGGTACGAGCTGGGATCTACACTAGAAAAAAAAACCTTCGTAAAAACGAAGAAATTAGTTATTAAAATAAGGAATGGTATATGGTGTTTCGCTATAGAAATCCTCCTCCAAATCTGGACAAGTAGGTTTTTTTTGTTAATTAAAACTACTATTTTTCTTGGTTAATGGAATAATTTTCTCGAACATGGAGAAAATTGTAGAAAAGATTAAACTGTGTAAATGTCACGACCGTGGATTTCTAGTCGAGGTGCTTAACTCGAGTGCTCTTATTCACTGAGCTAACTCATTAATTTTTGTCACGATATTTATATGTATATCGTTACAAACATTAAATACATATTATTGATGGAAAAAATTTTAGAAAAATTTTCCTGCCAATTAATAAAAGGTTGTATGCAAAAATTAGGAATTCTTACTCTTAAATTGAAATTTTACGAAATTTTAAGAAAATTTTTCTTGTCAATATTTTCCTCATTTTGGCTAAGTGATTTTTCTGAGTATACCCAACCTCCGTTGGTTTGACATTTGTTTGCAATTTGGAAAGGCTCGAGATACTTATTGGAATAACATCTTAACCCACTTGCCAAACCATCTAACCAAGGACCTATGTTATAAAATAACTCCAAACTCTTGAAGAATACTAGAAGCTCCTAGGACCAATACAACTTTCTGCTTCTTAATATGATACCTGTGTCGCTCCTTATAGGAGTCTCAGCCTTTCTACACCTGCTATCACTGAATATACCTAATTGAAAAGCATGTGACTCCAGAAGGCTGGATACTGCCGCAGAATAGCCGTCATAAGCCTACATTCCTCTTTTTTTTTAGTGATAAGAGTAAGTTTAAGGTTGGACGACTTGCACTGGATGTTCGACCAACAAATGAAATATTTACCCAATTTTTTTTGATGGTTTTTTTTTTGTTGGTAAGATATGTTTTTTTTTTTGCACAACAATCGTTCATTATCAATCAATATGACAATCCCACGATATTCAAATTTAATAAAAACGTAATTAAAAGTAAATAATTATGCGCTGATAGCTAAAAATGATGAATTCTTATGAGTAATTATTGTATAATGGGTTTGTCATTTCGATGCATTTTGGGTAAGTATCTTAAGGTAACGATAAGAAAAACTACCAATTTAAGTTGTGGTGAGATAAATAGCACAGTCACAAAGAAATGGTATATGGATTCAGCACAAAGCCATAGATTGAACTGAAACTGCAAATAATATTTTGTTTACCACGGGTTATTCCACATGTGTGCCACCCAACATTTTTTACATCTCCAGTTTCTATGAAACTTAGTTGGACTTTCGTGTTGTTGGACCTCAGCTTTTATGCCAAAAAGCAAGACTTAGTAACAACGGGTTGCCAAGATACAGGGGCTGGAAAATTTAATAATTATCTGATACCTGTGTACATACATACGTTATCGATTCTTTATTATATTTAATCGTATTTATTAATATACTTATTAAGAGCTTTCTTTTTTTAACTTTACAATGTTATATATTTATAAATTTTTTTTTTTTTGAAAAATTGGTATAAAAAATTATAAAAATAAATTGTTTTTCTGATTAATTTTTAGTGCAAAATTTTTAAATATTTATCACACTTCAATCTACAGACAAAGAGTTTAAAATAAACAAAAAAAAAAAAGATTTATGAAAAAATTGGTATAAAAAGCTGGTATAAAAAATTATAAAAATAAATTGGTTTAAAAAATTATAAAAACAAACATATTACAACTACTATTTAAAAAACTGGTCTAAGAAATATGATATAAAAAATAAAAAACAAATATTTTAGTTTACGTTTTTTTTAATTCGCTTTGCTCGAGTATGTAGAATGAAGCGTAGTATTTGCGTACCTCCCCAGTGAGTACTTTGCGACTACTCAAAACAGTTCCCAAATTTTATTTCAATTGAAGATAAGCTTTAAAATACATATTTAGGAATATTGTCATTCAAACATTCTAAATTCAAAAAAAATTTATTTAGATAATGTTTTCTTCATTTGAAGATGTGTTTTATGCGAGTACTTGATATTAATTCCACCTTTAAAACGCCTTCATTTGTGAAATAGTTGACACTTGATAAAAACAATTTTTCTTATGCCACAGGTGTACGAAATTCCTTTTTTTTGAGACTTTTCGCTAATTCAAAATATTTCCTATAGAACTTTTCATATGTCCAAAGTTTTAGTAGGATTTATTGAAAACGAACGAAAAAACTTTCACTCAAATCAACAGCAAGTTTTATACAACCTGTTACTCATTCCACAAAGAATCTTCTCAATACAAGGAAACTTTATTTCGAAAATGCTTTCCTCAAGTACGTGTAGTTTTTTACCACACTTTATATTAATGCCACCTACAATACCATTCACTCACTTTGTCTAAAACAAAATGCATCAAAAAACTTCATTGTCATAAGCCGCCTTCATTGAATTTCCACAAAACATAGATAGCTCAAGAAACAGCAGCTGAGAATCAATTTAGTAAGGAAAACGCGTTGCATTGCGAGTAAAATGCACAATTGACTGACAATGACAAAATATAAGAATTTTTTTAAATTTTAACGCGTGACATTTTATTTACTCCTAAATATAAATTTGAATAAATAATTTTTATGTAAATTTTAGGTATTTTTTGTAACTCAATGAAAGTGCGACACCCGTATGTACAAGCGCGCGTTAGTCGCAGGTCAAAGCGCACACAAATCGTAAAATCGACTGAAGTTAACGTTTCCTTGTAATCAAACATTTAAAATAAATTTGTTTAAAATGGCCACATAAAAAAATATATCGACAAGTGTAGATATATATGTATGTATAATGTATTTATCGATATATACTATTAAAATGTGCTAAAGCGTCCATTTCTCTTGCGTAGGTATTGTTATGCATATGTATATGAAAGTAAGAGGGGGTGGTAGGGGAAAAAAGTGCGAAAATTGTCTCTATTCAAAAACCTCCCTAAAATACATGACTTAAAGAGGTATGTAGTAATATCAATAAATAAATATAGTGGCGGGTGGGAAAATAGCAGCAAAATTCACAAAAGTTATGATAATTGGCGAAAGGACCGGTACAGGAAGTTCTAAAAAATTTGACCTCCTGATTGATTTCCAATATATAGAACATAAGTATATCAAACCTCAATGCGGAAAAGAATTTAAAATTATTAAAACAAAACGAAATCGGTATAACAAAATGGTATAAAAAAAAAGGTATACAAAAAAGTTTTAAAAAATTATTGAAAAAATAAAAGAAATCTTTTTTCTGAATCCTAGATAGCTGGAAACATTTAGAATGTTCGTCCATCGAAATCGACTAAGCCTGTACCCAGACTATCTATGAAGATTTAAGGTCATGTTAGCTGATGCTTTACTTACTTACTGTGCGTGCAAAACATTGGTATAAAAAGTATAAACACTAATGACATAAAAAATTGGTATAAAAAATAATGTCCTCATTCATCCGAAAATTTCTGTGAAGAATTTCCCGAAATTTTGTTCGTTTTTTTTATATTTATTGTTTTGCTGTTTTTCTACAGTTAATTTTAATCTGAACGGTAAGAAATATTTGTTTCGGAAATAAAAGAAATTGGTATAAATGGTGTACAAGAATTTGGAAAAAACATATCAGCGGCCATCTTAGTGGCTTATACTACAATTTATTATATTTATAAATCCAATTTATCTGCAAATATTACGATGTTTGCTGCTTTGAATCCACTTAAAAAATCGCAATATCTAGCGTGAAATCTAAACAGAAAGACGCTCTTTTCAACCTCCCTATAAAACGACGAGGACTCGTCGTCTTTTCTGTATCAGACATTATTTGTTGCTTAATTCGCCTTTCAAAGAACTAAGGGCAGTTTTTCTGCACGTTTACTTGAGAAAACGGCCCTTAACTGCTTTTTAATTTTTAAATTCGGAATTTCCTTACAATATTTCACCCGTCATTGTACAACTGCGAGTGAAAATCGGCAGCAAGATTTGATAACGTAAGTCATTCAATTCTTTATTTTTTTTTTATTTCCGTTAGTTAAAGAAAATAAGCTATTAATGTAAAACGAAAGCTATATAAATGAACAAACTTCAAAAAATTTTCAAATGTCTTCATAAAACATCCAAGCTTTTATTCACGAATTCAGGAAACTTCATGAGCGTGAAGTTTTTATTCCAATTTCGTTTAATCAGATATACTTTTACCTTTTCGAAATGAGTAATGTAACAAAATTTGCAAGTAATTTTTTCTGCTATTTTTTTACTCGCAGCTGTGAGATATGGCGGAATTCCGCAGTGTGAGGTATAGTCGGGTAGAAAAGTGAGTGGGATTACTATCTTTACGTAGACACACGACAGGTTAGATCATCGTATTCGGCTAACGGCTTGCAACGGAACCATTTCAACAAAAAAAAAAAAAAAAAACGCACTATCTTAGATTTTTTTTCGAAAATGCCTCACTAATAATTTTTTCAAATGCTCAATCTGGTAACACTATGGGCTTACAGTTAATTTATGATATAGATTTTTAGACATCGACAGCAATGTGTCCATGGCCCATACTTCTTGATTGAGTGGTGTTACCGATACATCAAAAACTTAAAATATATCTAAATACTAAAGTACAAGAGTTAAATTTATTTGACAGTTCTAAAAATATTTAGTTCATTGTATAAGTCAATACATACATATGTATGTGTACTACAACGTAATTGCATGGGAATAAGCTCAACGTTTCCTTAACTAAAAACAATACCTTGTTACTATAGAAAATTTGTTAATTAGCATTCGTTAAATCACAACTGTAATGACAAGTGCATACACATATACAAAGCTAATGACCAATGGCGTTTTACTTTACGCTTAGTTGGAGCTGTAAATATTTTTGTTGATATCTACAATTTGTTTTTGTTTTGTAAGGCAAGTAAGTGCATATGCAAAGCTCAATTCTCATTTTCTTTTTCAGTTCATTACCAGCAGAGTATTCGTTCCAGTAGTTGCTAAGCGTAAAGGTGTCACAAGAAAGTACTAGGCTAGAGTAAGGCTAATCAGAAGTGATCAAATGATCAATATGGCTGCTATAGCTACAATCTTTTGTATGTATGATTAAGATTTTTTTGTGGTATAGGTAACAGTGATTTAGCATTGCTAAATATAATTTTTAATTAACATTTCCATAAAAGCATACAATGGGGCCTAAGCGAAGATACATATATTAGTCTCTACTTATATGAACGGTCTGCAGTAATGACGGAATTTATATTAAGAGTGCCTAACAATACAATAAAACTAGAACTCATAGTGTTTTCCTTAAATAGAAGACATCGGATCATTTACTTAAATAATACATCATGTTATTCAGTAAAAGGGGGATGTCCATGCATATCATTTGGTACTTCTTCGAGACTATTTCGTGAACGTTTCAGGAACACTTCGGGATTATTTTAAGGATCAATTAGTATTATATTCGATATCAATTTGGAACAATTTGCGGATCCATTAGGGTTTGTTTTATAATCAATTCAAAATTACTTCGAAACCATTTTGGGATTGTTACAGAATCGCTTTAGATCAGTGATGTACTCTAGAACTTCGTAGAGTTTCAGAAAACCATTCGGCGTTCACCGATATGTTGTCTGAGAGCAGCGACAGAGCTCCAGTAAAGCAAGCAGCAGCAAAAATCTCATGCGTGAATTCTATTCTCCATGTAAACACATACTACTAAAAAATGCGTTTGGATATGAAGCTCTGCCGGCGTTTTAGATATCATTTCAAGCCTACTTCTTGATCATTTCGAGGCAACCAGACACAAAATAAGTTGATGGAAACGAATAAAATCAGAAATAAAAAAAATATAAGAAAAGAAAAACAAATAAAAAAAATTTTTTTATTCTTCATTTTATTTGGAAGAGTTATGTGTATTTTTTGTTTAAATTTGAGTTAAATTTTCATAATAAATCTTTCTTTATAAACTTCTATCAAGAAATCTATTAGGCAAACAAATCGATGCTGATCGAAATGAAGTCGACCTGTTCTGAGTTCTGATCCAGCGCATTTTTACGATTCGCACGCACAATAGCACGTCTTCTTGCGTCTGCGCATCCAAAAACCATATCTGCAAACATTTTTTAATTAAAATTCATGATACTTAAACCAAAACACAAACAAAAACAGCTGATTAAACTGGTTATCGAATCGGAATGAAAACGATTCGAAATCGACTTCGAATCGATTTTTTACAATCGCAATTGAGAACACCAAATAGAAACCGAGTCGAAATCAATGTCGTTTTACTCGAAATACAGAATTTAAGTAAACTTGGGAAAACTGGACATTTCCATAAGTACAGCTTCCTGCAACTGCTGCTGTGATTAAAGCTCCGAGCATGTCTGATATGATGTGATGATTATAGAGGAAGGGACACGGATTTTGATGCGATACCAAAAGATATCCATATTATTATCTTTAGATATCGAAAAAAAATAAAAGACAAAAAAAGGAAAAAGAAATGAAGTGGAGAGGAAATCCAAAACTGAGTCCGGAACCGTTAACGGACCGATTCCGGTTAAGAAACTCAATCAAACCAACACAGAATTGAGCCGGAACCATATAAGAAGTGCAGAAAGCGGAGGCAACACAGAAAATAAAATAAAAAAGAAGTACGAAAAGGGCAAAGAAAATGAAAGAAAAGAAAAGAAATAATATAAATATAGTATAAAAAACTAAATAAAATAATTTAAAAAAAATTTTTAAGTTAAACGGTTTTATTGAAAACAATACTTACATGAAGTAATAATACTAAAAGCTAGAAAATAATTAGGTAGGTCCTAGGTACTAGTCATTACATTCCTCATCAATGTAGGGCGTTGATCAGACAATTAAATAAAAGCGTTGGACGCTTCAAATTTCTATTGATAGTCATAAGTAAGACCAACACCTTAATCAGGTTATGCTACGCCTCACATTTTTAGGAATTTTATATAATTGTCTGATCTCACCCTAGATTGATGAGGACTGTGATGACAAGTACCTAGGACCTACCTAATTATTTTCTAGCTTTTAGTATTATTATTACTTAATTTGAGTATTGTTTTCAATAAAACCGTTTAAACTTAACCATTTTTTTTAATTATTTTATTTTAAATTTTATTTAGTCTTTATTTAATTGCCTATTATTTCTCATTCTATCTAGTTCATTTAGTGACTCATTATTACAAGGACTCTTTCCTGACAATTTGTTACAATCTAAGTCTTCAATACATAATCCTTCCAAAGACTTTACTCGACTCCGCGCCACGTATGCTTGTCCCTCCTCGAACTACAAAATATTATGATGTCACTTCTACCGGACTATATGTAATATTTATTCCAAATATGAGCCACATCGGACATAATATATCGCTTTCTATTCATGTATGTATAAAAAAATAAAAAAAAATAAATGTAAGGCGCGATAACCTCCGAAGAGATCTAAGGCCGAGCTTCTCTTCCAATTTGCGTCGTGCTCCTCTTGATTTTCCCTACAAATTGGCCGGACGGGACCTACATGTGTTATGCCGACTCCGAACGGCATCTGCAAAGCAGATGAGTTTTCACTGAGAGCTTTTCATGGCAGAAATACACCCGGAGTGCTTGCCAAACACTGCCGAGGGGCGACCCCGCTTAGAAAAATTTTCTTCTATGTATGTATGTATTATGTGTTCTAAATATCAACCAAATCGGACCACATATACGATTTTTTGAAATATTTCGATCATGCACCAGCTTTCAACGAAGTTACTTAAATTTCAATTACAAAATTCGTGCCAGCCAGCCAACCAACCAGCCTGTCAAGTCAAGCTAAATAAAACCGTTTAAAAACACGCAAATATGGTGCTGTGTTAGTATCTACAATCCACTTACATATCTGATGTTGATGACACCGTAGCAAAGAGATTCGTATCTCCGCTATTAAGCACAACTCGTTTTTAGCTAGTTATTTAACCACTTTAATAATTGCCGCTAGATGGGTCTAACTCTCCTTTGCGCGCCTAGCCTAGAGAGTTACAAACAAGCATACATACAAGTGAAGCTAATATAAGCGTGTTAAAAAGGGAAGGAATAAAGCAATGGAAGGGAGAGTAGGAGACGTAAAAAAAAGGTGAACCGAATCCGGACCCGTAACCAGAACACAACATGACCGATTCCGGATAAGAGCTGAATCAAAACCAGCCTAAATAGAAACCGATGCAAAAGCCGAAGCAGGAGAGCAACCAAAGCTAAACTGAAAATGGCTTAAAACCCAAGATTGGAACAAAATTAAAAATTGGATCGTAATCTGCACAGTTTCCTTAAGTTTAACTGGACGGCAAATAAGAGACCATCCCTAGATTGAATTCTTTAAAAAACGTAATAAGAGTGTGTTTGACGACCAAACTTAAAACCTTCTCAGGAACCCGGACGACCTATATTTTTTAACCAAAAAACGCCGTCCTATTAGCAAATACTAAGACTTTTCTAGGACCCATCTTAATTTTAGCCTTGCGGCAATGGAACAGCAACCGTTTTCAAGGTCTCCACTATACGCACGGAATCGGGATGAACTTTTGCATGTTTTTACAATTAAATATAACTGTACTAAAATTTTTTTTAAATAAAATCTGCTTACGCCATATACGTATATAGATACTTTCAAATATTGAAGTGAATAAGTGGAATGACATATGAGGTTCGCTCTTAGCGCCAGATTATTGCTAAAATTTCAGCACCTTTCACTTAGTTACTATTTGCGGTTGTAATAATGCGGATTTATGTGCTTTTCGTTATTTATGACTAGCAACTTTTTTTGTTACTATAATATACAAACTAACAATACACGTCAATGTTGCTATTCATTTGTTTACTAACCAAAATAGCAAAATAAATACCAGCTTTCAACGTTTCAGCGCGAGTAAAAGTATTTATGATGTTTTTATTTATTAACGTCGATTTGGGGCACTTTGATATTTTCACGCTTCATAGTTTTGAAAAAAAAAAAAAACTTTTTTAATATATATATACATACATACTTGCGCTAATTAAAATGCACGTGCGCTAAGAGCAATAGCAAAAAAAGTGCAACAAAAAATTTTTTGCTTTGATTGATCGAAACAACGATCATGTAGCGATAGTTCGAACACCGTTTTTTCGCCTTTAACGAGCGTATCTCAATAATCTACATATGCATGAGTATGTACAAAAAGATCATCCCAATTTCAATTTATTCATCACAAAAAAGGTACTAATTATTGTTTGTAAATATGCTTAAGTAGTTACGCGTGGCATATAAACTAAAATTCACATCGATGGAATTTAAAACTTGCGACGTTGAATTAAAATTTTACGAGAATCGATCGATAAAAATAGTGTTATAAATGACGATCAGAAAATTATCATAAAACTGGGTATTTGGAAGCAGAGGAAGGGAAGATCTACTATGAGTTGAGTATGACAGGCCGAGGAAGGCTTGATTTTACTTAGAGCTCCATTGAAATTAGTTATTGTGAAGCAGGGATAGCTGGAGTGACTAGCCTAGGTGAATAAGCGGCAATTATCCATATAATATTTTCACATTGATTGAAAGACCGTAGTAAATCGCAGCTGCAGTCGCATAAATCACTGTGATTTACTAACTGCGACGGTATCGGCGACTCTTTCGCAATCACGCTTACCAGTCATAACAATCACAAAAATTAGCACAGCTCTCGTTTCAATATCATCCTGTGAACCAATGACCCTCTGATTTGTTCTGCGACCAAAATGCAGGCTTTGCCTAGATCGACATCTAGCAACGGATAGCAGCACTAAAATCAGATTAATGTATTCATGTTGTGAGAGCTAATTGTTCTGCTATAATAAAAGCTGTGATTGCGATTATTGGTAAGATTGATTGTGAACTGAAATTTAGATCTTATACCTATATGAGACTACTTTATTTTCGTGTATTTTTTCTTTTATTTTATCTTCAATTTTTTGTCGCACTCCCTTCTAATACGGTTTCAGTACTGGTGTAAGTGTGTACACTATATTTCAAAAAAACTAACGAAATACAAGAAAACTACAATCTAGTTCATTAAAAACAAATGAGCCAGTTTGTATTTTGATAGTTTTTTTTTTGACATTCGCCCGTTTTTTCTTTATTTTTTTTTTTGACAAATGAAAATTTTGTTTTCAGTTTGAAAATTAGGCGTATAAAAACACAATTAAAATCAACTTTCTTGTCAAAAAAGTGAACCATTAGAGACCGAAATAATTTTCGCGTGTTTTTTGCATTGTTTTTATTGTTAAAAATGTTAATGTAAAAATAAAATGTAAAACATAAACAAAAACATGTCAAACTCACTAATTTTGGGGCAATAGTGGTCTCGCTTTTTCGTGATAGAAATTGTTTTTGTGTTTTGAAGTTCCGATAAAGTTTCGTCAGTTTTTAGCTTGGAATCCAAGCAAAAATAAAGTAAAGTAGTGTCATATATGCTTTATTGATCTTTTACCACTGCTGTGTCACCATCATAGATAAAAGTCGCTGCGAATAATAATTCAGTCACAAATTACGATATTCCTTAAAAATCGCAAGATCTATCAAGTGTAGTCTATAAGCTACATATTTTTTGTTAAGCTTGTGGGTGAAACAATTTTTAGGTTTGACAACTAAATTTAAGAACGTGTTATGGGAATTTGTTAATAAAACAAATAAATTTTTTTATAGCACCGAATAGAAAACCGCAAGACCGGAAATATTAGTGCAGATAAGTATTTTTGGTGGTTGCGCGCTTTTGGCGTTCACTGGCATGTCGTGGGCTTTGTAAAATATGAGTTTAATATATTTCTAAATATATAAATGAATGAATGAATTACAGCAACCAAGTTGCTATGTGAATGAATTAGCTAAATGCGCGTTGATACGAATACACAAAGGAGCAGTTGAGGGCTATTGGGCTGCACCACCTCTTTGATCAGAGATTGCATGGGTGCATGGGTGCAAACTGTAAGCAATTGTTTTGTGGATTTTGTTTTTTTTGTTTCATTTAAAATTGTAGTGTATAGTCGTAAATTAGCAATTATCATTAAGTCGACAATCGGCATGTCTTTCACGTGACCAAAGCGAGCAATGATTTACATATGTATACATATATATGGATATGTTAGGGATGTTACGGAGTTTCGATTACGATTTTGAAACGTTTACTTAACGGCAATAACCCGTTTTGTGAAGTGCAGCCGGAGTGACAGCCCTTGGGTACATTCACAACTGTCCGAAACGTTAACTCACATTGCTTTAAACTTCTGATGTTGATTTCATTTGTTGCTTGTAAAATCGAAAGCCGATCCAGAAAGCGCATATCGGAATAAAACAACCAGGATTTTTGAACAGTTATGACCGCAGTATAATGTTACGTTCTTACAAGTCAGTATACAATTTTCCCCCATAGGAAAGAAGCGTTATTTTATTCGAAATTGTCATAATCTTTCTAGATATTTGTCTGTTGTACTCTTTAATGACCTCCAATTCTGACAAAGCAAACTTGAAACAACTGATTTCGTTTATGGTATAGGTACTCGCATCCGTAACATCCCTAGTAGATACATATGTATTTATATATGGAAAATTTGCTATATTTTTTTTAGATATGTATCTACTGTACAAATTTAGTGAAAACCAGAGGGCACAAAAAAAAAAAATAATAATAAAATAAAATGTATAATTCTAGTACCCTTACCGCAGAGTACACTGGGATATTTGGAAGAAATTTGTCTAATAATTTAATATGTTGAAATGTTACAAAACTGAGTATATAAAAGGAAGTGGCTGGCTATTCAGACGAGTATTTTTTTTTTTAAGTAACAAAATTGTCTTGAAAATTTGTACGATTTTAAAAATGTTTTTAAAAATATTGGAAATTTCAAAGTTTTTGAAAATAAAAATTTCACACTTTTTCCTTGGAACTCTTGGAAATTTTGTTAGAATAAAGTCTTGTGTTTCAACAATTTTAGTTCAACCAAAATCAAAATAAAATAAGAATTGTTAAGAAAAAAATGTATACAGCAAATATTGTACTGAATTTTTCAGCCGAATAGAGACAGTCTAAAAATATTATTAACAATTTTCTATAAAGGCGAGTATTTAACCTCTAAAATAGTTTATGATTTACTGCTCCAGCACAATCCGTTGCAGAGGTATTAGTATTGGAACTAACATGTGATGGAGGAAATCAGCTGATCGGTACTTTTTTTACATGATTTGACATTTCAATTTCTGGCGCAGTATGATTTCTAGGGTAAACCAAAGTTACAAAAACAAAATCCATGGAAAGTGTGTGTATGTATGTCTATATGCATGTCGCCCTGCCGCCAGCTTTTATGGTATCGCCAAGTATTTTGGGACACGATTATTTCAAAAACTCCATGGTGCGGCAGTCGCAAAACGCTTGTATCTCTGACAGCCAACCATCTGATGAATTCGAGCATTTACAAGTTCAAAGTTAATTTCTAAACTTGCCTAAACGTTTATATACAATTAATACATATTCATACAAAGGTACATTAGAGTGACCAAAACATCGAATTGCCTACGTTTTGTTGAGGCTCATGGGATTTTATTCGCAACATAAATTAAAGCCCCAATAGTTATTGGGAATTCATTGCCAAACGTTTGCTAATATTAAAGTTTTTACCTCGAGCATTCCATGGAAAATTGTATATTCTGGCCTATTTACTAATTGTCTTCCTTATTAATTTTCAGTACCAATATATTTAAAGTATATAAAGTCACAACGTGCAGAGAAGGAAGACTAATACTGTTTTCACACAGACGGCTTATTGAATAATAAAGGCGGTTTTCTACATTAAGACGCTTATTGAGCTCAATCTTCCCTACAAAATTCGAATCTATAATTATTTTTTTAGTAACTAATCGAATGCCCAATGAAGTCAAAAGCACAATGCAACTCTGTTGGGAGCGTTCAGTTTCTTAGTTTTTGGTGTGTTCAGTGCTTAAAAATGTCATTTGTCAAAGTAAATGTCATTGTCTGTCATATTAGCATTGTCATTTTATTCGCTTGACATTTCATCCTTCATACTAATCGAGCAGTTACTTCTGTGTGAAAACAAAAAATTTACGATTTCATTAGAAGCTGAAATGAGATCATTAAGTTTCTGTGTGAAAATAGCATTAGATATTAATACATATTAAAAGAAAATAATACCTATACATATAAAAGAAATTGGTAAAAAAATTGGTATTAGAAAAATTCCGGACAAACAAATTGGTATAAAGAAACTGGTACAAAAAAGAAATACGTGACATAAAAGCGGTATATACATTGGTATTAAAAAAAAGTTGGCACCCAAAAATTAGTAGGAAAAAGTGAACTAAAAAACATGACATAGAAAAAACTAAGAAATTAATTTTTTATATAAAATTTAGTATACAAAATGATAGAAAAGAAAACTAAAAAAATATATTGAGGCGAAAGGAGAAAAATTTGTGTATAAAACAAAACTTAAAACGGGTGGTATAAAAAAATAAATACTTAAACAAAAAATGGTATAAAAAAATTCCAGGTTCGAATTGGAAAAAAAAATTTGTATAAAAAAAAGTACAATGAAATTATTTTAAACCAGATAAGTGAAAAACCAAATGCTAAAAAAACCGGAACACAAATTTCGTAAAACACATGTAATAAAAAATTTGTATTAGTATAAAAAACAAAAAATTAAAACCCTATGTATAAACAATTGGCAGTTAAAAAAAAAAGGTGGCTTAAAAAATGTCGTGAATAAAATGTGAAAAATAAAGAAGTTTTAAAGGCAAATTTGGTTTAGAAAAGAAAAACCAAAGTATAAATAGTATGGTCTGTAAATATACCCAAAAAAAATTTTAATAAATGTTGGTTCAGCTATATAGACTACGGCTAAGCCCGAAATATTTCAATTTCACATGTCTCTATAGGAGAGGGGAAATTCAATTTTAACAAGTAAGGGCCTAAGTTCGGGTGAAACCGAACATTACATACCCAGCTGTACACTTGAAATGCTGTTGTTGTTTGTTTTGTGTGCTTAATACTGTTACAAGGCTGCGCAATAATACATATACATATGGTTCTATTCTGAACTAATTTTTCTTCGAGTTATGGCTCCCGAAGCATATAAAATTGCTAAGTCATAAAATGGGCGGTGCCACGCCCATTTTTTTAAATTTAAAGGTTTTCCTATTTATTGTTATAAATTCACTAGGGAAATGAAATACCATTGATATAAAGCTTTTTTTTGTATATATATAGTTTATTTTATTCGTCCACGACCCTTTTAAAAATCTTTTATGTAAAAGTGGGCGTGGTCTTTAACCGATTTCGTAAATTTTTCTTCAAAGCATTCCTTATATTAAAGGCAAGCTCTCTGGCGAATTGTGTTACGATAGGTTTAACGATTATTGATTTATGATTAATATTTGTAAAATTGATTTCATCACAAGTGGGCGGTTCCACGCCCATTTTAAACAATTTTTTTTTAATTTTTTATCAAGTCTCAATATCAGTCCATACGTCAAATTTCAACATTCTAGGTGTATTATTTACTAAATAATCAGGTTTTTTGCGTTTTCCAAAATGTTATATATATAAAAAGTGGGCGTGGTTAACATCCGATTTCACTCATTTCCAATATCAAATTGAAGATATCTCAATATTTACTCAAGTTATCGTGTTAACGGACAGACGGGCGGACATGGCTCAATCAATTTTTTTTTCGATACTGATGATTTTGATATATGGAAGTCAATATCTATATCGATTCCTTTATACCATTATTCAGTCAAAGTTATAATACCCTGTGTACAAGTACAGCTGGGTATAAAAATAGAGTTTCGTACGTGTCCCGTAAAACGATTTTTTATATTACATTTTTGATATTTTTTCCCCTGCCTCATACAACTAAGAATGCTGCTGGACCGAAATTGTTCTTAAAACGAATATTCATTTTGGATTTCTCGAACTCTTCTACGTACACGTACACCTACATATATCAGAAGCAAACTTACGATTTGTCCCATCCTAGCTACATTACAATAAAAAAAATTAAATTTTCACTTAATTTTTTTAGGTCACTCTAATATACATATGTATGTACATCTGTAAGCCTATTTAGGTGAATATGCGATTTATGCTCTTGATCGACGGCAGAACCAGCTATGGACCGTAACGTATTCATAGTTCATGCTGGCGATATTTCTGTTGCTATGTCTACAGCTGTCTGCGACACATTATAGTCTACAGCTGAGTGAACGTGACAATTGGGCGCCATAAGCTAAAATCTTCCTAAACATGCGAGTTTAAATATTATAAATAAGTTCTTATTTGCACTTACATAGCTTATACAGGTAGATTTATGTCGAACACGAGTCAAAGGGGACTAGGGCGTTAGCTGTCATACAATTTTTTTAAATCAGATGATAAATTAGACACAGACCCAGTGTGACAAGTTTCCTGTAAATTTTTACTGCCGCTACTACCTCTCTTCTTAAAAACAAGATACGCATGTGTAGATCGTGCGCTTTTTCATTGATTTTTTCAAAAAACATGCAATCGCGCAATTTCACTCATTCAATTTGCCGTTAGAATTTCTCCACCCACAAATATCGTTTTATTGACGATTATGTATTCTAGTTGAGTATTTGGCAATTTCAACTATTCTCAATTAGTTTGGGGTCAATGTAGTGCAAATGAATTGTACCTCATGCATGGATTTGGTATGTTACGGAGCTTCGAATTCTGTTCCGAAACCTCGGAACTTTCGATTGATTTAGATATTTGGTACATATTTCGGTGCTGCATATTGGGAATTGGACTACGAAACTACATACACAAAAAGTTTCCAAAACATCTCAATAAAAATTTGGAAATTTTCACGAACAATTTTATTACATGCTGAATAAGTACTTGTTTTCAAGCTGTGGTGCCCAAAAGCAGCAATATTTAAAACAAAAAATCCAGTGGAACTCTTGCAAGTTCAGTGTTAGCCAAAACTTTAAATTTTTTTGGTATACTTGTGGTCGTTTTTAGAATAGTTATTCGGTATTCAATGCAACTAATTAAGCATAGCGTTTGTCGGTAAAAAGCACAACACTGAGATAATGAAATAATTAGTTATGTTTTCTACACTAAAGCCCTTATTGAAGTCAATCTTTCATACAAATTCTTAATTATTTCATCATTGTTTTATTGAATACCTAATGCAGTCTAAAATTTAGTCCGCTTTGCTTGGGGTTTACGATTCTATTGTAAATTGTGCGAAAAGAAAAACTAGTCATTAAATTAAAAGAAATTGTGGTTCCATTAAGCTTCTGTGCGAAATTGGCCAAGTCCTAACAAGTAAAGGTGTCTAAGTTCGGGTGTAACCGAACATTATATACTCAGCGTGAGCTTCAATTGTACATTTGATTTCAGATAAATTACTTTTCTACATAACACGTGGCACCGCACGTTTAAAAGAAAAATTTCTCTCAATTTCCTCATACAATAAAACTTGATAAGTGAAATATCAGTGATTCAAAACTATTTTTTGCTAAGTTATAGCTTATTATTCTAGTCTAAGACCCTTTTAAACTTGTTTTATATCTAAGTTGCCGTGGTCTTTAACCGATGCCGTCCATTTTTACTAGAAATATTTTCTGCTATAAGGAAAATATGTGTACACAATTTCATTACGATATGTTAATTTTTCTTCGAGTTATGGCTCCCGAAACAGAAAATTGCTTAGTCATAAAAGGGGCGGTGCCACGCCCATTTTTTAAAATTTGAAGTTTTTGCTATTTACTGTTATAAATCCACTTGGAAAATTAAATACCATTGATATAAAGCTCTTTTTTGCAAAGATATATCTTATTTTATTATTCCACGACCCTTTTAAAAATCTTTTATACAAAAGTAGGCGTGGTCCTTAACCGATTTCGTTAATTTTTCTTCAAAGCATTCCTTGTAGTAAAGGCAACCTCTTTGCCGAATTTTGTTACGATGGGTTTAACTATTTTCGTTTATGCTTAATATTTGTAAAATTGATGTTATTACAAGTGGGCGGTGCCACGCCCATTTCAATTTTTTTTTTTTTCAAATTTTTATCCAAAGTCCCAATATCAGTCCACACGTCAAATTTCAACATTCTATGTGTATTATTTACTAAATAATCAGGTTTTTTGCGTTTTCCAAAATGTTATATATATAAATAGTGGGCGTGGTTATCATCCGATTTCACTCATTTTCAATATCAATCTATTCTGGGTCCAGATAAGCTCGTGGACCAAATTTGGTGAAGATATCTAAATATTTACTCAAGTTATCGTGTTAACGGACAGACGAACGGACGGACTTGGCTCAATCAAATTTTTTTTCGATACTGATGATTCTGATATATGGAAGTCTTTATCTATCTCGATTCATTTATACCTGTACAACCAACCGTTATCCAATCAAAGTTAATATACTCTGTGTGCAAAGCACGCTTGAGTATAAAAAGTATCGAAAAACTACTTTTATGGTGTATTTGAGTTGAACTACGGCTTCTAAGTATGACTAAGCGTTTGTTAGCGCAGAACTAGCCTTTATTTGTCTAAATCGAATAACATCTAACTTACAAACCTTCTAAACACTATACATATTGGATCTCAAAAATTGAGTCTCCAAAAAAGTAAAACAAAGCTGTTGCTACTAATTAGATCAATTTAAATTAAGCTTTAACATTCAACATTAAGCTGTGCCTCGTTTGTAGCCGCAAGTGAAATTTTGTGTTCAATCTTAATAGCTTTATTGTAATTAAAAAATACGATCTGATACAACTAAGTAATAAATTTTCTACATAATTTTAAATAAATTGATTTAGAAAGCCACTTATTAAATATTAAATATGTATTCGTCCTCGTATATATGAAAATCAAATATTTTAACATACGTACCTTATTAAAAACCCCGGTTTTTGCGCAACTCCGATGAATTAGTTCAGAAAGTTGTGCTGCAAGAGAAATAAGATAAAATAAAAATCGATTTATAACTTTACGGAGCATTAAAAGGCTGGAGGAAAATTTTAATAAAAAATTATATGGATTCTGGTGTACCCGACAGAGTTCGTCCTGCCCGAAAATTGGGTTTTTGACCATTCCTTATTTCAATTATCTCCTTCCCACTCCAACTCTCGCTTCCACTCCAACGTACTTTACCATAAAAAATATTTCTAAGGCGTCCTATCATACTTACTTACTTACTTAATTGGCGCTTAACCGTCTAAACGGTTATGGCCGTCCAAAAAGGCGCGCCAGTCGCTCCTTCGCTCCGCCAACCGGCGCCAATTGGTCACACCAAGGGAGTTTAAATCGTTTTCCACCTGGTCCTTCCAACGGAGTGGGGGCCGCACTCTACCTTTGCTTCCATAGGCGGGTTCCGATAGAAACACCTTCTTGGCCGGAGCATTATCTTTCATTCGCATAACATCCCTGCAAAAATCGTTGGATCATGTGGTCCACTGGAGTACTTACCATTATACTCCACTGTAATGCAGCAATGGACCAACTCATGTTTCTACACGAACACATTGTAAGCCGATCATTGCTCGTTTTTAATGATTGCAATCACTACACGATGCTTATTGGACTGTGGGTACTCCATGGATTACTCTGATGTAATGCGGAGCTGGAGTATATGGTCCAGACCTAGGACATCGCAATGTTAATTGGACCATATTTTTTGTATGAATTGTGGTTAATTTTTGAGTACTCGGTTGGTCCATAGCGAGTACTCCATACATGCATGCATGGAGTACTCGCGATTTTTGCAGGGATGGCCTAGCCAGCGCAGCCGCTGCGTTTTAATTCGCTGGACTATGTTGATGTCTGCGTATAGCTCGTACAGCTCATCATTAAATCTTCTTCGGTACTCGCCATCGCCAACGCGTAGAGGTCCATAAATCTTTTGAAGAACTTTTCTATCGAACACTCCCAAAGCCGCTTCATCTGCTGTTGTCATGGTCTATGCTTTTACCCCAGGACGGGTACGATAAGTGACCTGTAGATTATGATTTTCGTTCGCCGAGATTGGACTTTTTTTTCAATTGCCTACCTAGTCCAAAGTAGCATTTATTGGCAAAATTGATTCTTCGCCGGATTTCAGTGCTGATGTTGTTGCTAGTGTAACGATTTTGCTGCAAATCCTCTTATTTGCAATCCTCTGCTAAGTTCGAATCACTAAACTGTTGAATAAATAACTCCAATGTTGAATAATGGAAAAATGGCCTTTATTAAAGTACTTCACAATAACACTTATACTTTGCTACTCGCTGGCTTAATAACCAAACTGATTGATAACTCAAATGAAACTGAATTACTTCTTACTCGCCTGCCCCGCTTTTATAGTTTACGCTGCATACTTCTAGGCTCTTCCATTTCCAGAACTTACCAACTATATTCGTGTGTGTATAGTTCTCATATAGTTTCTACTTGTTTACAATTGTCTACTTTTTAGCGCTTCTCAGATGTACATATGTGAGTTTGTAGTTTACAGTCTCCCGCACACACATAAGCGTATAAGTAAATTCATCTGTGTGTGACATCTCATCTCTCGCTGCCTTGTATGTAAATGTTGCTCGTCGGAATGTGTACATATGTGTAGACGCAATTATTGATTCGCTTATGTAGATACATAATGATTGAATTATTGATGTGAATTCACGTCACTGCTTAGCATCGGCCTGGAGATGGCAGCACTCCTTAGTTTTGCTAATATTCGTAACACTAGTATTGATGCTGGTTCCCAAATAAACGAAGTCTTTTACTATTTCGAAATTATGGCTGCCAACAGTAGCGTGGTTGCCAAGGCGCATATGCGCTGACTCTTTGCTCGATGACAGCAGGTACTTCGTTTTGTCCTCGTTCACCATCAAACCCATCTTTACCGCTTCTTTTTCCAGTTTGGAGTAAGCAGAATAACAGTGCGGGTGTTTAGGCCGATGATATCAATGTCATCAGCATATGCCAGTAATTGCACGCTTTTATAGTATATTGTTCCAGTGCGCTTAAGTTCTGCAGCTAGTATAATTTTCTCCAGCATCAAATTAAAGAAATCGCACGATAGGGGGTCACCCTGTCTGAAACCTTGTTTAGTTTCGAACGGCTCGGAGAGGTCCTTCTCAATTCTGACTGAGCTGATGGTGTTGCTCAACGTCATTTTGCACAGCCGTATAAGTATTGCGGGGAAACCAAATTCAGACCTAGCGGCATATAGGCAGCTCCTTTTCGTGCTGTCGAAGGCGGCTTTAAAGTCGACGAAGAGGTGATGTGTGTCGATTCTTTTTTTCACTCGTTTTTTCCAAGATTTGGCGCATTCTGAAAATATGGTCGATGGTAGATTTACCAGGTCTGAAGCCGCACTGATAAGGTCCAATCAGCCGGTTCACGGTGGGCTTCAATCTTTCGCACAATACACTATATCATAACGAACGAAAAAAAAGAAAGAAATTGAAATCGATTTCGGAGGACACATTGATTTTTTTTTTTATTAAGGCGTTGTTATTCCTGAGATGGCTGCTTAATAAAAATTCGTAGGATAGGAAGGTGAATCCTCGATTTCAGGGATGTAGGGGTGCTAATTTTTATTTGCAGAGTTTTGAGGACTGGTGAGCGAGTGATATTTCTGTCCACTTAGTTAGCATGCGGTTCAATGATTTAGTTCAGGTGGCAAAGAGCTTTCGATGTCCACGATCAGTGTTGCGTAGTTAGTAGTGTAGAAGGGTTAACATGGACGCTGTCGCTAGTCTTCGAACTTTCTCAATATTCGTTGCATTGAGTGCAATTGTGGGCTATGCACTCTGCGATATAATGCTTCTTAAGTTAATGACTATTCAGGTATGTACATAGCCAGTGGCCAAGACAAATAGAGGACTTTTGTGCCGTACTCTGACCGGAAGGATCCATATGACGCAGATCAAAACCTAGTACTTTTGAGGCTTCAGTTCTTTTGAGTTCAGAATAAATTTAGCGTCAAGAGAGTGGGAGTATCCCACCATCAACGGCCGTCTTGAGTCCCAGCCTCATCACTCCATTTTCGACTCGCTCTATGGAGGGAAGCATAGCTGAGGTCTAAATAAACTATCGCATCGCAGAGGGTCATTCGAATCAAAACGAGAAGTGCCGATCACCTATGGCGACTAGAGCTCGTTTGTTCCAGTAAAGGTTGCATGATTCTAGATGATTTAGCGATTTGTACCTTTTTTTGATTTTGACAAACATTCTGATTTTTTTGTCTTTCTGGTTTACAAGATCAGCCGCTTCGAGAGGAAAGCTCGAACGAATTTTGGCAAGACGTTCAGCTTAGATCTCGTTACACCTCGGAAATTATGTTGTGCAACGAGAATTCTAGCTAAGGAGCTGAAAACACGACCGCAGTATACTAAATTAAAATAATATTGCACTGTTGCTACTCGGATGTTAATTGCGCGGAATATAAATTCAGATCTAGGCGGCTGTAGAAGCCGAGGTTGGATGGGTTACTTCGTACGGGTAGTCATTAAGATGACTCAATTACATAATGGAGCCTATTGCGACTTACGTATGTTTACTCCCTGAATCAAAGTACGATAAAGAGCAACCCAGCTTCATGGAACTTCTCAAAATAGAGCAAAATAATAGAAAACATTAAAGCTAATGTTGCTACTCTAGTTCGGTTTGAAAAAACCAAGTCAGGTTTTTTTGCTAGCTTTTTTAAAATAAATTCGAGATATGTAGTGCAACGTTTTCTTAAAATCAAGTATCAGAAAGTAGAATTTCAGAAGATAAATTAAAAATACAGAACAAATTCAAAATCGAGCAAATTTAATTTCTCATTTAAAAGCCAGGACTTCCAAGACATATGACTACCAGCAATAGTCGAGAAACGTAATGCCAAACCGCAATATAGGCAATAGAAAATTTTTTAAACTGAGAAATTTGAATTAAGTTAGATCGAATAACGAACTATCATGTAGTATTAAACAGGAGAAAGAGATTATATAAAAATCTGGAAAAATTCCAAATTCACTAAGTGCGTTTTGATATGGAACTGCACAAATTGTTCATCGCACACTTAATCGGAAATGAGCTCGAGTCGTCGTGAAACTTACTTTCGAGTGTTGTGTTGTATAACCCCAAGCAAGTTTCACCATTATTTTGGAAAAATATAAAATAAATGGAACTAAAGTGATCCGTTTTAGAAAATAGTTGGAAGGTAAATTTTTATTCGTTTCCTTTCATATTTTGACGATTCAAGCGGCGTGTTAAAGGTCATAAAATTCAATGAACATTGAACATTATAACATTTGGACACTCTGAATAGTTTAATATTAAAACAATTTTAAGTAGACCGTTAAAGCAATCCTATCGCAGAACCTTTCATTTTAATAAAAAATATTTGTTTGCTTTGTCTTGCGTTTCCTACTTTGCTTCCTTCTTCTTTTCATCATTTTGCTTTGCTGGCGGTGGTGTCCTCTGCTTCTTTTCCAGCTCGTCGATTAGTTCGGTTACATCCTCCTTCTCATCATCATTCAATGCACGAAAATATCGAGTAGCTCTTACTTTGTTCACCACAGATCGTTCAATCATTTTATTTGGATGAAATTCACGTGTTATCCTGGAATTTGGCAAACCTTTTTGTTCTTGCAGTAATGTATTATCCAACATAAACATGGTATTTCTTACTTTGCGTAAATCAAAAGTTTCTTCTTCGAACGATTTGCCCGATTTGAAGGTAAGAACGGTAGGTTTTGAATCTACCAGCGTAATTAAATTGTGGGTACTTTCGACTTTGTGTAGCAGAACGGTAGGTCGTTGGGTATTCCAAAATTTCCGTTGTACCAAACCCATGCCCAGTTCCTTCATGTAAGCATCATAGTTATGGCTATTCTCAAGCTGGTACTGTCTTCCCTCCCAACAATTGATTTTCTTCAACATTTTTATGTATATTTTTTAACGGAAAATTTTGAACCAAATTTAATGGAATAATTTTTGTAAATATTTAAAATGTTTGTTATTTTGTGACAAGTTGTGTGAAGAAGAAACGAAATGAATGTATCATGGCGGAACTAGCGGAACTATACAAGGTGGCAGCACGGAACAGCTGAATATAAACATTTTTTATTTGAATTGATACATCAACTTCCGGCGCAGTATGATTCTGACATTAGACCATCGAATTTACAAAACAAGGTACATGGAAATTTTATTTATGTTTTGTAGGTATGTCACCATGCTGCCACCTCGTATGGTTCCGCCATGGAATGTATGTAATGAATTTGAACACTACATAATGATATCGATGTCTACTTAATTTCCATGGCTAATTTTGCTCTGCGATTACCCCACAAACACGAAAAAAAAATGTCTCCAACCTTTCAAAAATGTAGTCTTTAAATCAACTCGAAAATAAACAGTTCTCAAAAGTTTATCAAAGGTTGGGGAGTGAAGTTTGATATCAACTTATAACTATAAACTCCTCAAACGTTGTAGCTTAACTGGAGAATGAAGTTGGGTAGCAACTTGAAATCTATAAATTTCTCAGAGGTTGGAGAATAATTGGAGAATGATGTTGGGTATCAGCTCGAGATAGAAATTTCTTAATGGTTGTAAAATTATTGCAAAATGATGCTGGATACCAGCTTGAGAACTATAAATTTCCCAGTTGGATATCAACATCAAATTTATTCTATTCTATAAGGATGGAAAATAGTTGGAAAACTGTACATTGTATTTGTAGTGATGTTGGACATTAGTTTGAGAACTATAAATATCCCAACGGTTGAATATAAACTTGGTATATATACATTTCTAAGAGGTTGGAGAATAATTGGAGATTGAAATGGGATATCAAATTGAGAACTACAAGTCTTCAGAGGTTGGCGAATAGGTGGAGTATGATGTTCGCTGACAGGGTCATGTTATGCGAATGAAAGACGCTGCGGCATAGAAGGCTTCTTTACAGGCAGCCGTATTTGAAAGCAGAGGATGCTAGACACCTTCAGTTGGAATTAAAAGGTGGAGGAATTGGCGCAAGTTATTCCAACCAGCCAAAGCTGGCATCGGCCAATTAATGAATGATGGAAACGCGCGAAGGAAATTCTTTGCTGTGGTCGTCGGCGATTATACTAAGACGTCTATTAAGCAAAGAGCATTTGACTTTCACCGAAAGAAGGGTTGTCAGATTATGCTGTACCGTGCTGGTTCTACAGTCATGAACAAAGAATGTTTAAAATAAGTGTTCGTTTTCATTAGAAAGGACTTTCTATATGGAATCAATAGAAAAATTTGTGTGAGCGAAATAGAAAAATTAGAATTCTATTAGAATTGTGGTTGTTTCAAAGCACAAAATGGCATTTGTTGTTGGAGGAACTAAGAGAATGAAAAAATAAAGAAAAAGAGCCAAAACTATAAAAATTAATTGAATATAAATTATTTTTCTGCAAATACATAAAATCTGAGCTCTAACGAAAATTTATTAATTTCAACAGCGTTCAACAGTACATAAAAAACACATATATTATGTATAAATGAGTAATAAATTAAATAAAATGTTAGTTTTCACCTGTTGCAAACAAATTGATAAAAATATATTACAAATAACATGTATGAACATCTAGGCATACATATACATAATGCAATAACATTCAATTTAATTGCTTATTGAAGAAGAACGTATAAATTAAAATACAAAATAAAAATCAAATAAATTTTCTATACTAAACTGATAGGTAGGTAGGTTCAACTTGAGGACCTCACATAGACTGATTGAGTCCGTAGTGTTACCAGAAGTTTGTTTTAACGACCAAACTGAAAAACCCTATCAAAAACCAGGAAATATGTTATAAAATAACTCCGTCCTCTTGGCAAATACTAGAAGCTTCCTAGGACTTAAGCCACTTGCTGCTTCTTCGCTTAATCTCGCCCAATCTAATTGGGACATCTACGGAGCAAGCTTCAAGGGATGCGCCCTTTTTAGCTAGTTCATCCGCTTTTTCATTCCCATCTATTCCCATATGCCCTGGGACCCAATATAGATGTATGCTTCTCCCTGTCCCGATTCTCTTCAGAGGCTGCTTACACTTTAACACGCATTTAGATGCTGTGCTATGCGAGATTATTGCCTTAATTGCTGCTTGACTGTCAATATAAAAGTTAACACGGTTGCAGCTTAAGCTATTCTCTTCCAGGGTTTCTACTGCTTTGGTTACGGCTAATATTTCCGCTTGGAAAACGCTACAGTAATCCGGCAGCCTGTAGGATCTGCTTATTTCCGGATCAGCGCAGTATACCGCAGACCCTACTCCTTCCACTACTTTGGAGCCATCGGTGTACACATGTATCGCCTCGTCCGCCATTTGCGCACCCTGGCGCCAACCGTCCACCTCTATTGTGGCCTTAAGATCTCCCTCGAAGCGCAGATAGGGAATCATGTAGTCTGTTCGTCTTGTGATTGATGACGCTAAACTACTATGGCCATATGGTCGGCGCTCAAGCTGCCCCGAAGCACCGAGCCTGGTTGCGGTCGTTAACGCTTTGTTCTTTGCTACCAGGTCTACAGGTGGGATGTGCAAAATGGCATACAGTGCAGCCGTCGGGGTTGTTTTCAGGGCTCCCGTAATGCTAAGCATCGATAGTCTGCATACCCCCTCTAATTTTTTGAGGTATGTTGTTTTTTGTGTGGCTTTCCACCAAACAAGAACTCCATAGTATAGAATAGGGCTTACAATCGCTGTAAAAAACCCAATGAGAAAGAGAGGGCGATAGGCCCCACGTACACCCCAGCATTCTTTTACTTGCGTAGAGTTCCGTTGAGGCCTTCTTGACCCTCTTCTCCACGTTGAGCTTCCATGACAGCTTACTGTCTAGGATGATTCCTAAATATTTTGTGCAAGGTTTCTCCTGTAAGGTCACCCCTCCTAACTTAGGCCTGGTCCAATTTGGGACCTTGTACCTCTTTGTAAACAAGACCATATCCGTCTTCTCCGCATTGACTTTCAACCCGACATTAGATGCCCAGGTATGAATATCGCGAAGCGCCCGATCCATCAAAGAACTAATCGTTGGAAGGCACTTTCCACTTATGACAATTGCAACGTCATCTGCGTAAGCCGTAAGTTTTACGGGTCCCTCATCGAACTGCCTGAGCAGTTGGTTGATGACCAGCGTCAACAGCAGAGGTGATAGCACCCCTCCCTGCGGCGTGCCCCTGTCCACTGATTTCGTGGCCTCGTACTAAACTGATAACTTGTACATTCTGAATTTTAAAAATTGTCTCTATCATACCAAATTAGCGATAAATTTGCACGACAGCTTTATGAAATTATAAATCGATTTGGAGAAATTCCATTTTTCAAAAAGTGCACGTCGTCACAACTATTTATTGGTATATAAGATATTTAAAAGAAAAATCTCACACAAATCTCTTTTGAGCGCATTAAAAGCTAAATGAACACACGTCAGCGCTAGTCAAATAAAATTTTTGAAAAATTTATTGCAAGCGAAAGTGAAATTTTAAGTAATGATATAGTTTCGAAAAGTGCAGACGCAAATGGGTGTTACTAAAAATACCTACATATCTATTTGTATATATAAATGTGAATTGCAGAGCTTGTGGGATTTTATTCAATTTGTTTTAGGTTTTCAAGTGTTTGGCAATTTATGGAATGATCTAAATAAGAAATTAACTTTATTTAAAATTTAATAAAATAAAAATATAGAGAGAAATCAGCAGAAGAGGAACGCACACTCCTCAGGGAAACACGATTCACTCTAGCTCAACTTCGATCTGGAGATACTGTAACATGTTAAACTCTTAGCCTTCCAGAATCAACCCGACATACAAAATATATGTCCTGCTTGTAACGTGTCCCCACATGACACCAACCATCTCTTCAACTGTATTGTGGAACCAACGCCTCTAACACCCCCCACATTATGGTCCACCCCTGTTGAAACAGCAAGTTCCCTTGAACTCCCGTTAGAGGATATTGATGAAAATTTGTGATCGGTCGCACCTATTGGATGGGGCGAAGCACTGCTACAACAACAACAACATAGAGAGAAATATTTTTATTATAAGATTAATTGCCTAACGGTGAATTTTAATGGTATACGGAAATCGAGGTAGATATAAATTTCCATGGACCAAATCTAAAACGACGTCCTTGGCATACCATTTCAAAAACGACAGAGGCTGAACCTATAGGCAGCCAAAACTCTCCTCAACTACTATGCGTATCGGAGTTAGTAAGGACGACACCTTGTTTACTGGATTTCCGATCTCCCAAGCGCTCAAGTGCAGTGTTTTCGAGGGATGCGTAAAACACCAAATATGTATTCGAATGCACTCTGGATTTCTACGAGAAAGTGATACAGGGCGGTTTCTGTCGACCTGTTTGTCTTTTACGTATCCTGTCTAGGATGCATTTGTTACACAAAGTGTGATCTTATCCCACAGTCTAACAGCTTCTCCATTGCGTTTGAAACAAAATATGTTTAACAAATTTAGTTAAATGACCCCTAAAAAGTAGCAATTTTTTCATATTTTGGATTTGAGCACCGCCCTTTGCTCTTATCGAAGGCCTTGAGATATAGGCTAACGCGAAGCTTTCCATCATAATTCTTTTAAGCCCGGGTGTAGTTCCTCCTCCTGAAACAAAAATGTTGCGATAGATACCGGCTACTTCATTGAGGAGAAGCAGTTCACTGTACGGCATGCTAGATTCTGAGCTCAATCAGATTTTACCTTATCAGGGAAGTGGGCTGCTTACAGAGTGTTTACTCTATGTTGTGTTGTTGTATTTACGTTAAAGACACTTCCCGAAGGTTTTGAGGAGAGTTATCGATGTTGATGGTCCTTTGCCGAATATAGATTCGGTAACGATTAACATGGCCACATTAAACCTTCTAAACTATCCGCCTCCCAAACCCCTACTTCCATGAGGAGCTTGGAGTCGCCAGGACCTAGCTTGCTAAACATGTGTATTATACATTTATATTTGTATATTTGTAGGTAAGGTTGACAATTGGATTGCGGAAGCTCTGAAGATAATAAAATAATTTAAAAAACATGTTTAAGTTAAAGTTTTATTGAAAACAATACTTAGATTAAGTAGTAATAATACTAAAAGATAGAAAATAATTAGGTAAGTCCTAGGTACTAGTCAGCACACTCCTCATCAATCTAGGGCGTTGATCAGACAATTAAATAAAAGCGTTGGACGCGTCAAATTTCTATTGACAGTCATAAGTAAGACCAACTGAATCTTAATCAGGTTATGCTACGGCTCACATTTTTAGAAATTTCACGCGCCCAACGCTTTTATTTAATTGTCTGATCAACGCCCTAGATTGATGAGGGCTGTGATGCCTAGTACCTAGGACCTACCCAACTATTTTCTAGCTTTTAGTATTGTTATTACTTAATTTAAGTATTGTTTTCAATAAAACCGTTTAACTAAAATTTTTTTTTATTATTTATTTTATTATACTGAAATTTCACTAGCAAAATTTGAATTTATGTGCTCCAAAGTATTTTGATGTCACTTCTACCGGACTGTATATAATATTTGTTCAAAGAGCCAAATCGGACAGACAAGTACGAGTTTTTTGAATTTCTCAATTTTTGCGACACCTAGCGTGAATTTTTTTTACTAAAGCGGTTTCTATTTCTGTATGTCAAATATGATTTCCAAATATGAGCCAAATCGGACCACAAATACGATTTTTGTGAATATCTCGATCCTTGCGCCACTTAGCGGCGATTTTTTTCATAGGTGGCTTTCTATTCATGTATGTATTATGTGTTCCAAATATGAGAATCGGACCACAACTACGATTTTTGTGAATATCTCGATCCTTGCGCCACCTAGCGGCGCTTTTTTTCCTAGGTCGCTTTCTATTCATTATGTATTATATGTTCCAAATATGAGCCAAATCGGACCATAAATACGATTTTTGTGAATATCTCAATCCATGCACCACCTAGCGGCGATTTTTTCATAGGTCGCTTTCTATTCTTGTATGTATTATGTGTTCCAAATATGGACCGAAATCGGACCACAAATACGATTTTCGTGAATATCTCGGTCCTTGCGCCACCTAGCGGCGATTTTTTTCTTATTATTGCATTGTCATCTGGTTCTGAACTATATTTCAAGTTTCAAGCTTGTAGCTTATCGGGAAGTTACTTAAATTTTAATTACAAAATTCGCGCTGGCCGGCCGGCGTGCAGCCTGTCAAGTCAACCTAAATAAAACCGTTTAATAAAAAGCTTTGTATTGTGCTTATCTGTATCCTTGAATCCGTTCACTCGATCGGTACTGGAACAACTTCCATTAGGAGCTTTCGCTAGATTTATTTATTTATTCCATTGTCATTGCTAATTGTGTGCACCGAAAATTTAAAAATTGACAAGAACTTTTACCTCCAGTGTCACGCGCGCCTCCCCTCTGTAAATAGTTTTCAATTCTTTATATCATATTTTGTTTAATATACATATATCACTCACTTTTATGTGTACATTTTTGCCGAAGGTAAGAACCTTTTTAGGAAACGGTATTTTATTTTTCCTCTTTTTCCTCTCCTTCTAAAATACAACCATGAGTGCGAAGTGTCACATTTAAGAAGAAACCTACATCTTACACCTCTTTGTTTTGATTTATGGCGCAAAAACTCAGAGATCTTCACCAAACCTGGTACACGGACTCTTTTCACCCAGAATAAATAGGTATTGAAAATGGACATAATCGTACCAAAACAACGCCCACATTTTCGATATCGTTATCCATGCCAAGTGCTCAATCGATCGATCGACCCAGACTCTCAAGCGCTCGTCTCTACTAATGTAGTTTCCTTCTCCTTTCATCTTCTGTATTCGGACTTGCCTGCCGCTTCCCCATTGCGTGCAGCGCATTTATTTTCCCTGCCTTATGACTATATTCTTATCCTCTCCTCATTCCTATTTATCTTCCATATAAAATTCTGAGCTATTCATGCGGGGGGCAAAAACCGTCCACCACAGAAGCGTCCCTTATTGTGGTGAGGCCACTGCTACTTCTCGAGGCGGCTAGGTATCAGAAAGAATCCGTTGAAATAGCGCAAATCATCCAATGTGCACGGCGCGCACAACACCCTGGGGTAGGTCATCGACATTCTGCCGTCGTCCTATGAGGCGGAACGGTATAGAGGTGAGCTCTTTAGTCGGTCAGCCAAATTCTTCAGCTATATTTCTAAAGAATTACAGTGAATTAATTTGCTCTCCACTAAAAAACGAAATTCTAGGAATGTTCCGCAAACATTTCTTTTTCAACGAATTAAATAAAAGCACAATTTTAAAATATGCACAACCGCAAACAGCAACCGAAATGTATGCAAAATAAATAATTTGTAAAACAAGAATTAATAAAAAAACAAAAATAAAAATAAATAAATTTTTAGCAAAAATCAGCAAATCTAACAACGATAACAGCTGACAGCGTCATTAAGCATTCAACCAATTGAAAATAAAAAAGTTAAAAAAAAAAATTCATACTTAAATTGGAAAAATGGATTGCATGAAAATATAAAAACAAACATTACTGAAACGATTTATTTTAGAGCTGAAAGATAGTTGATGAAAAATAATACTCAACGAAGCGTCATAAAGTATTTAGATGAGTTTCGCTTCAATGTAGTTGATGGTTTGGGTAGAGAAAAGTACGATGGTTTATAATTTTACATTGCATGTTTTGCAAGGTCGACTTGCACAGCCATACGCCAAGTCTTCGAAGTGCTTTTCGATTCAATTTATAAACGCACGTAATATAAGCTACAGAGAAAAAAAATATTCAAGTCGGAGAATTTTTCATATATGTATGCATGTATGTAACTGCATCAGCGAACACAAAAAAGCAATGACAATTTTTTTCAAATCTCGTCAACTAAATACTTTTTTATTTTCGATACGTTAGGAAAAAAACTTCTATGAAGTTTGTGACTGCAAACTAATTTCAAAAATGTTTTCGAAAAAAATCGAAAAATAGGCCACAATTTTTAAGATTTCTAACTTTTTATTTAGAGTTTTCTGAATTTTTTCGACTATGCAATTTTATACAGATTTTCTTTCATAACAAGCACGCATTTTTTATAACTTCAAAATTATCTCGAATCAAAAGAAATCAACGGAATTTTATGAGACTAGGTTCGAAATTTCTTATTTCAAATTTTTACATATTTATTTTTTCAAAAAATGTACAAAAGATTCACAACCCGTTTTAATTGTTTGCACAATTAGAAAATTCATGTAAAAACAATTTATTCAAAAAATGAATGGCCCAGGCCCGACAATTTATCTCTAGGTTATTAAAAAAAAAAAAAATTCTGAAAAAATCATGAAATTTCCACAAATTAGATGGAAGAAAAAATAAGACAAAATATCATGGAAACATGAATGGAAAAATCTCATATACACCTACGAGTGAAAAAATAGCAGCAAATATGATTTGGAAATTTTTATTAGCTAATTAAAAAGAGCTAACATTATTTCTCATGATTCCTACTCCAAAATAAACTATTATCTTTCATAATATTTCCCCCTTCTTCACTACCCAAAACTTGCCTTCGTCACCAAGATTGCAATTCGATCTCACAAACATAATAGACATTTCAAACAAACCTAACACACACACGTTGTGTTTTGGAGCCAACGTTTTTGAAGACACTCCTTTACGTTTTTGAGATACTGTGTTTTCGAACGGCATCCGAGATAAAGTGATTCCACTCAGAATGTATTTGAGTCTAAATAAAGAAAAGCTTTTGTTTAATAGTTGACGCTATGGTTCTAATAATGTCAAAGTTAAGATTAATTTCAGTTCACGTTAACTAACGCCATTTCGTGACATAAAAATAAATGCAAGAGGCGATAATCTTCGAAGAGATTTTAGGCCGAGCTTCTCTTCCAGTTTGCGTCGTGCTCCTTTTTCATATTTCCTACAAACTGGCTGCACAGGACATACATGTTTTACGCCGACTCCGAACGGCATCTGCAAGGCAGACGAGTTTTCACTGAGAAGCTTTTCACGGCAGAAATAGACTCAGAGTGCTTGCCAAATCACTGCTGAGGGGTGACCCCGCTTAGCAAAACTGTTTTCTAATTGAAAAACTTGTTTCTAAACTTTTGACGTTGCTTTGACGGGGCTCTAGTCCAGGATCTTCGGTGTGGTAGGCGGAACACGCTACCACCACACCACAGCGACCATTTCGTTACACCCTTTATTTTATAGAACGTCAAAAATTTGCATTGAATGAAAATTGGCTAAAAGGCTGTAAGTAAAAACAAATACAATAATAAATAATATGCTGTAAGCCACTCATTGGAATGTCAAACCGTTTATGATGGCGCCGATTGATTATTTAGACATTAAATAAGCTAACACGCTCGTGCTAACATTTAGTATATGTAGGTATGTATATTTATTATTTTTTTAAATAAAATAGTTGGTGATCATTAAACAAATTTTTCATTACTAAGTTTTGTAAGTCAAAGCCTGCGGCAGGCATACCGCGGCTATTCATTTTAATAATAAATAGCTCAAAAATGATTAAAATAAAGATAAAATAGAAATTCTAAGAGAGATATTCAAATTTAGAAAACAATATATTTAGTTAAATAAAACTTCATGCGTATAACAAAGTTAATAAAAAAGGCATTCTTTTTGAATTAAGTTATTCATTTGATTGCAGTCTCGAATGATTGCAATATTTTTACGTTATATACAAATTCATCAATCTGTCTCCTATATTCTTGTACCATCCTAGTACATAAATTATAGTACATAAATGAGATATGAATTATGCTATCAAGACCGTGCATGGTCATTCTATTTTTAGCTTACGAGATTTAATCAGTAAATTGACAAACTGAAAAAAAAAAAATGTATTTGCATACGCTAGCATTCGTACGGACAAAAAGGAAAAAAACACCAAAATATTAATCTGAGATATGAACACATACTTAGTCGACGAAAGCTGATGTCAATTATAGGTATATTGGACGTTGTGGCCTGATTACATTGAACACGGCGGCTACAGACTACAACCACATTAAAGCAAAGCTTGACAACCGTAGCCAAACACTGGTTACTTGATTGCTTTTATAGTGGCAGCCACAAACAGTACCGAAAAAAATAAAAAAAATAAAAATATATTAATTATAAAAAAAACGCACAAATGAATGATTTCAACTTATATTATCTATTTTAGTTTTTACTGACAAAATAAAAAGGACGCCACTCTCTGTTGAGTGCCAACAATAGCTTTAACCCTCATGGGAACATGTGTAACAAGTAAGGAAGGTTAAGTTCGGGTGTAACCGAACATTACATACTCAGTTGAGAGCTATGGTGACAACATAAGGGAAAATATCCATGTAGGAAAATGAACCGAGGGTAACCCTGGAATGTGTTTATATGACATGTGTATCAAGTGAAAGGCATTAAAGAGTATTTTATTAGGGAGTGGGCCATAGTTATATAGGTGGACGCCATTAGGGATATCGCCATAAAGGTGGATCAGGGTTGACTCTAGAATTTGTTTGTACGATATGGGTATCAAATGAAAGGTGTTAATGAGTATTTAAAAGGGAGTGATTCTTAGTTCCATAGGTGGACGCCGTTTCGAGATATCGCCATAAAGGTGGACCAGGGGTGACTCTAGAATGTCTTTGTACGATATGGGTATCAAATTAAAGGTATTAATGAGGGTTTTAAAAGGGAGTGGGCCTTAGTTCTATAGGTGGACGCCTTTTCGAGATATCGCTATAAAGGTGGACCAGGGGTGACTATAGACTTTGTTTGTACGATATGGGTATCATATGAAAGGTGTTAATGAGTCTTTTTAAAAGAGAGTGGGCCTTCGTTCTATAGGTGGTCGCCTTTTCGAGATATCGCCATAAAGGTGGACCAGGGTGACTCTAGAATGCGTTTGTACGATATGGGTATCAAATAAAAGGTGTTAATGAGTATTTTAAAAGGGCGTGATTCTTAGTTCCATAGGTGGACGCCGTTTCGAGATATCGCCATAAAGGTGGACCAGGGGTGACTCTAGAATGTGTTTGTACGATATGGGTATCAAATTAAAGGTATTAATGAGGGTTTTAAAAGGGGTGGTGGTAGTTGTATATGTGAAGGCGTTTTCCAGATATCGACCAAAATGTGGACCAGGGTGACCCAGAACATCATCTGTTGGATACCGCTAATTTATTTATATATGTAATACCACGAACAGTATTCCTTCCAAGATTTCAAGGGTTTTTTATTTCGCCCTGCAGAACTTTATAATTTTCTTCTACTTAATATGGTAGGTGTCACACCCATTTAACAAAGTTTTTTTCTAAAGTTATATTTTGCGTCAATAAACCAATCCAAATACCATGTTTCATCCCTTTTTTCGTATTTGGTATAGAATTACGGCATTTTTTTCGTTTTTGGTAATTTTCGATATCGAAAAAGTGGGCGTGGTCATAGTCGGATTTCGACCATTTTTTATACCAATACAAAGTGGGTTCAGATAAGTACGTGAACTGAGTTTAGTAAAGATATATCGATGTTTGCTCAAGTTATCGTGTTAAGGGCCGAGCGGAAGGACAGACGGTCCACGCGGAGCCACGCCCATTTTGAAATTTTCTTTTATTTTTGTATTTTGTTGCACCATATCATTACTGGAGTTGAATGTTGACATAATTTACTTATATACTGTAAAGATATTAAATTTTTTGATAAAATTTTACTTTAAAAAATTTTTTTTTCAAAGTGGGCGTGGTCGTTCTCCAATTTTGGTGATTTTTATTAAGCACACATATAGTAATACGAGTAACGTTCCTGCCAAATTTCATTATGATATCTTCAGCGACTGCCAAATTACAGAATGCAAGTTTTAAATTACCTTCTTTTAAATGTGGGCGGTGACACGCCCATTGTCCAAAATTTTACTAATCTTCTATTCTGCGTTATAAGTTCAACTCACCTACCAAGTTTCATCGCTTTATCCGTCTTTGGTAATGAATTATCGCACTTTTTCGGTTTTTCGAAATTTTCGATATCGAAAAAGTGGGCGTGGTTATAGTCCGATATCGTTCATTTTAAATAGAGATCTGAGATGAGTGCTCAGAAACCTGCGTACCAAATTTCATCAAGATACCTCAACATTTACTCAAGTTATCGTGTTAACGGACGGACGGACGGACATGGCTCAATGAATTTTTTTTTCGATACTGATGATTTTGATATATGGAAGTCTATATCTATCTCGATTCCTTTATACCTGTACAACCAACCGTTATCCAATCAAAGTTAATATACTCTGTGAGCTCTGCTCAACTGAGTATAAAAATAATTTGACAAATGTCGTTTTGTAGCCGCCGTCGTGATTTTAATCAGGCCTATTGGCAGATACAGTCTGCATGGATTTACTCAATTTTTACAAGTTCTTTTGTGTTTGTTGCTAGTACACTGGGATGTTTTGAAAAAGCTTGAGAAATGGTAATACGCTTGAATTGAATGAGCGATCGACATGATCAATTTTGTAATCAATTTCAGTTGCAGGAAAAAATTGATTTAAAAAAGTGTATTCCACTAAAGAGAAAGGAAAAAGATAACTTAATTTTGAAAACAAATTTGGAAGAACTCAAAATCCTTACACACATTTCCAAGTCCACACACTTATCAAAATAATTTTATTTTGCTAGTCGAAAATACTATAAATATAAATCGCTCAAATTCGCAAAAGCTTCGTAACCATGGAAACCTTGTAAATAAAAAAATGCGAATTTTTATGATTTGCTATATAACTTTTTTACGTACTTTATCGGAATTGAATAAAATTATTTTAATATTTGTTGACAAACGCAGCGTTGCACGCAAAAAAAAATTTAAATGATTCAAAAGTTTACTTACAACAAATTTTGTTGCATGGGATAATAGCACGTGCCATTTAATACATTCAATATGAGCAGCTTTAGAGAGCTTTTACGTGAGTCGATTTTTTTGAGGTTCAGCGCAGATTATAAGCCAATTGTCGGTCAAATGTCAAAAAATCGAATAATACAAAAAAGAATTAGAAATCGAACTAATTTTGAGAACAAATCTTGTTTTTATGCCAAACTTCATCGCAAGATTTGCTTTGGCGTTTCTAGTAGAGGTATTGAAATTTTTAAATTACAATCAATTTATTTATTCAAGGCTACACGAATTTGAATCGATTGTTTTTTTTTTTATGAAACTTAGAACAGCTTTTTACGAAGAATTTGTAAGATCATAAATGCAACCATGTCAACTAATTAATAGAATAAGCAAAAATACATCACTGTAAAGGAAAGAAAATGGAAGAAAGAGAAGATGGTGGACTTCCGGTTCATTATTGGATTGAAGACTGAAAAATAAAGTACTAAGTTAATTAATCCGGACGTTTCTGCTATTTTATTAACCATCGAAGGTAAAAATTACATCTCAGGTGTGTTAACGAACCTCGCGCACTATTATATACAATTATTTTGTAAAATGGATGCTCGAGAGAACATTGTCAAAGTTTTAACTGAAAATAATGTGGATTTCCCTCCTACTGCCAACATTATACAATTACGCAGATTACTGCAAAATATAGTTGGCGTGGGAGATAATAGCTCCGCAAATACGATGAATACCATTCCGAACACAAATATATTGGAGAACATTCCAGACGAAATTATTGAGATAAACGCTGCCGTTTCTATTGATTCCTCTGCCGTCACCGCCGTTCACACTGCCGCCACTGCCGTTGCAACTGCGTCTACTACCGATGTTTTGGTTGAATTGAATTCAACACCTGCCGTTCACGATGTTTTTGCTGCTGTCACTGCCGTCTATTCTGCCGCCGCTACTGTCTGCTCTGCCGCCACTGCCGTCACCGCTGTTCATAATGCCGCCACTGCCGTTCCAACTGCCTCTATTACCGATGTTTTGGTTGAATTCAATTCAACACCTGCCGTTCACGATGTTTTTGCTGCTGTCACTGCCGTCTATTCTGCCGCCGCTACCGTCTTCTCTGCTGCCACTGCTGTCACTGCCGTTCATACTGCCGCCACTGCCGTTCCAACTGCCTCTACTACCGGTGTTTTGGTTGAATTCAATTCAACACCTGCTGTTCACGATGTTTTTGCTGCCGCCCCATCAAACCCTGCCCCAATTGACGTAAGAGCCACGATCATAAGGGTGGATGACGAACTGGTGGCGCTACGAAAACGTATGGAGATGTTAAAATTAATGACCGACATCGACGAGCTAAGAGCTAGTACTGGGGTACAACAGCAGCGTAGACTGGATTTTGCCGATATAGAGCATGCTGTTTCCAAGTTTAGTGGTGATGATATATCAGTGACGGTGGGACATTTTCTTCAAGATTTCGAAGAAGTAATGGAGCCGTCAAGAGTAGACGAACTATTTAAATTGCTGGCTCTTCATCGCTGCCTGGTGGGAACAGCCAAAGTTTTTCTTACCAGCACCAAAGCGTTAAGCTATGCCGAGTTAAAAAAGGCCCTTACGATGGAATTTGATGTGCCGATACAGAGGAACGAAGTTTATAAAATGTTGGCAAGACGCAAGTGGGACAAAGAGAGCGAGTCATTACATTGCTACGTTCTACTGATGCAGGCAATAGGAAAACGGGCAAACATATGCGAAACAGAAATTATCGATTTCATAATAGATGGCAATGTAGTGTTACCGGCCAAAACACTTGATGAGTTGAAGGCATTAGTGAGCCGTTTTCAAAGAAAATATTTCACAGTAGAACCAGACTAGTATTTGTTAGAAATTAAGTTATACTGTATCGAGGTCGATTACAGTGTCAGATTGGCCGAGATGTAACTCTGAATACAAATAGCGAATTGTATTAGATTTAGATTAGGTATTAGATTAAGAAATGTACGATAGTGAAGATAGAAATTAAGTTATAATGTATCAAGGTCAATACAGTGCGAGCTGTAACTCTGAACACAAATAGCGATTGTATCATATTAAGAAAAGTACGACAGTAAAAATAGAAATTAAGATAATGTATCGAGGTCGACACAGTTTCAGGTTGGCCGAGCTGTAAGATCATAAATGCAACCATGTCAACTAATTAATAGAATAAGCAAAAATACACTGTAAAGGAAAGAAAATGGAAGAAAGAGAAGATGGTGGACTTCCGGTTCATTATTGGATTGAAGACTGAAAAATAAAGTACTAAGTTAATTAATCCGGATGTTTCTGCTGTTTTATTAACCATCGAAGGTAGAAATTACAAATTCTAAAAATGCTTCAGAAAATAGCAGAGGTATTTTTTTGATCAAATTTCATTAAATTAACATAATTTTTTTATTTTCTACAATTTAAGCAAAAACTTCCATGAAGCTTGTAAATGAAACTAAGAAAAATTTTAAGAAAATTTCGATTTCAATTTCAGTCTGACAAATTGCAAGTAAGAAGTCTCTAAATTTTTTTTTTTATTTCGAAGAAAATCGCACAAAGTTTGATAAAAATTGTCAATGCTATTTTCATGTTCGCTGCTGTAGCTAAAACGTTTATTTTTTTTTTATTTTTGATATCGCATCTCAAGAGTTAAAGAAATGAGATTTTCAAAAACTCATTTATTTTTCCACGTTGAAAAGGGTTAGCACGGCGAACTTCGGGGTATTTTGAAGAAACCCTTTGGATTTAGGGAGTTAAAAAATTTGCCAATATGAAGAATTTAAAAACAGAGTAATGGCATTTTTTTTTTTAAATAATTTATTAATCTTAGTTTTGGCGTTTTTTAGTTGTAAACCAAAGATTCTAAACAAAAAAAAAAAGATTACTTTCACTTAAAAATTAAGTTTTTATCAATTTTGAGGTGCTAAGTTCTAATATGTTATAAAAAAATATGGTTACTCTTTACGAAAGTAATGAAAATACACGATTTTCCAATAATTAAAAAAAAATTTTTCAAAACTTCTTTCAATTAGTATAAATTTATTTATATAATGGAAAAAAATCAGCGAAAAATGTCTCCTTATATGAAGATATATTCTTGCTAAGCATTGATTTTTAAATTTTGACATAGAAATTGCAAAAATATTTATGAGAAGTAAAAATAACCCCAGCGGGTTAGGGGATCAGAATATACCCGCGGTAGGTATGCCTGTCGTAAGAGGCGACTAAAATACCAGATTCAAGGGGCTGTGTAGCGCAACCCTTCAGGTTGCCAGCGCAATATATAGCTTCTCCAAACCCAATTGTCAACCTCGCCTATCCGCGGCGAATCCTGTTTCACTAACAGACGAGCCTCTGGCGACCCCAAGCTCCTCATGGAACTTTGGGGTAGGGAGGGAGGGAATGGCCTGAAGGTTTAATGTGGCCACATAAATCGGTCCCGAGATGGTCGGGCTAGCACCTTAATGGTGCTATGGTACTGGAGCGTACCGGATTTGTATCCGGCAAAGGACCATCATATCGATAACACTCCCCAAAGCCTTCGGGGAGCAACCTTATCGCTACAACAACAACAACAGAAGTAAAAATATGTATTATTATTTGTCCATTTATATAAAGGAAGTACTTAAAATTTTTTTATTTTATTTTTATTTTCTCCTTTTCTTACATTTTCTCGGTGTCTTAACTATCTGTTAAGCTTTACGCTTGTAGCTCAATGAGAACTTACTTAAAAATCAATCCCAAAATTCCCTCCGTTCCGTTTGATTTTTCTAAACATCTCAGTCCGTGCGCCCCCTAGCCAAACTTTTTGTATTGTGTCGATCGACTTCTGAATTAAGCTCTTAATTTTTAGCCTCTAGCTCATCGAGAAGTTATTAAAACCCGGTTTCAAATTTTCAAATTATTATCTAATTTTTTCGATCCGTGCGCCACCTAACGAAATTTTTTCTCCTTTTTGTTCCTTTGCCACGGTGTCTTAACCCGTTTCTGAGGTTTTATATTTGTAGCTCAATGAGAAGTTACTTTAAAGTCGATCTCAAAACACCAAATTTCCAAATGTTTATCTAAATATTTCGATCCGTGCGCCACCTAACGGATTTTTTCCTTTTGTTGTATTGTCACGGTGTTCTAACCTATGTGTAACGTTTCACGTTTGTAGCTCAATGAGAAGTTAATTAAAAATCGATTGCAAGATTTGTATGAAAAGCGGACAAACATTCAATCGACCTAACATAAAGTAAGTAAAAATTGCAACTAATTGCCGATGATTTTGGAAACAAACAGTTTTTTAATTTTGAGACAAGTTTCTTCCGAATAGCCCACTGTGCAAGAGTCAGGTTTATGTACAAAAGATAAAAAAAAGAACCACGACACAAAGGAACATTTTTGTTGCTTGCCTAAATATAGAACACTGATTACACAGTTTATTTTTATAACAACACATAAAGGCACATTTATGTAAATCAAGTGCAAAATGCGAAGTAAATGAGTGAGAATGTACTTGAAGTGGATTACAAAATTTGTATAAAGAAGAGGTACCGAACATAAAGAACGCATGAGGGGTGAAAAAAGTAAGAAGTAAATATAACAGTCACGAAATATTGACATTCATATGTGTATAATAAAATAAACAAATAAATTGCAACAATATGCATTTACTAGAAAGTCATATTACACTTAAAAAAAAAAAAAAGTGAGTTATAACTCACGTGACTCTGCTGCAATATATCGCACACATAAACGCTCCAACGTCGCGAGCTAATTGCGTTTTATAATTTTAGTCATAAAATTTTATATCCGTCTCGACCTCGTCGAGTGTCTTTACAAAAAATTGCAAAAAAAAAGAAAAAAATTTATTAAGGTGTTATTGCACTTTAAATCGCATGTGTGATTAAATCTCGATTTACGTAGTAAAAAGTTAAACGCCACATTTGTAAGTATTTACAACGCAAATGCAATGATTAAAATTGCAACAACAGCGATGAAAGTAATAAGGCGGAATGAGAAAAAAAAAACATGAAAAAATGTCTGTTTCTAAAACTACGTTTATATAAAAAGACCAACAGCGAGAGTAGGGAAGCTTTTCTTAAAGTGAAAGTCGCACAATAAATTCTGCAACGTAGAAGAGTGTTCCTCTAGCTATTGTTATCGATTTGTGTTACTGATCCTTCATGCTTGCTTTCATACACGTCAGGATAATTCGCGTATGACATCCTCGCATACACCTCTGATATAACTGCGACTCTTCACTGACGTTCCCACCCACCGTTCCTGCATACTAATATACGAGTTTTTAGCTTTCGTTAACTCGTGCTTACCTTGTCGTTGTTGTTGTAAAGAGCTGCCAATTCATTTGTCTTTTGGATCTTTTATATAAAAAAAAAACTCAAAAAATTTTATATACAACATTTTTCTATGACTAGTGTATGTTCCAAAGTCTGAGTAATGACCCTTTTAACTTATATAGAGCACCTCTTCTGCTGGACAAATTTTCAAACAGGTTGGGGATTCCAGGGCTGAACATTTTCCAGCGCACTTTAAAACATCCACCCCAATTGACAGTTTTACCTACCCGTAACGAATCCCTTTTATTTATCAGTCAAGGCTCTAAAGACTCCAACTTCTTCGCGGAAGCAGGGGGTTGGTTGATCTAGAAGGTTTAAACGTGGTGGAATCAGATCGTTCCAGAGATGGTAGGTTAGGTTAGGTTGAACTGGCCCGAGATGGTAAGTCTAATATCTTAATGGTGGTATTTTCCGGAAGGTTCTGAATAGGTATCCGGCATGGGCCCATCAAAATCTACAAACCTCCCCCAAAACCTGCGGGGAGTCTATGCTTAAATAGAAGACAGCTTTTAGCTAGTAGGGTTAAGTTAGGCTGAGCTGGACGGTCAATAAAGACCTCCCAGAGACTGAATATGTCAATAGAGTTAGCAGAACTAGTTTGACGACCAAACGGAAAAACTGTATAATGTTCCAGGACTTACATGTTATACAGTAATAGAAGTTTACTACTAGCTGGCGCCTTGACCTTGCGAACGCAGGATACAAAGAGAAGGTGCCCAGCCGTAGGGACAACGGAGTTAGTTGTGGCCAAAGAGGATGGCATCGATGGGGTGTGCTCTCCTTTCACTTAACACACAAGGCCATGCTGATGCACTTAGTTCCTTAGTAGAAACACCTCCCTTCTTTATTCTGATGAAGAAAGAGGCCACAGCTGGTGCACTAAAACTTCAAAATATCGCTGGGCTAAAAATCGCTATGATAACAAGTAAGGAAGGCTAAGTTTGGGTGTAACCGAACATTACATACTCAGCTGAGAGCTTTGGAGGTAACCCTGGAATATGTTTGTATGACATGGGTTTCAAATGGAAGGTGTATTAAAGAGTATTTTAAAAGGGAGTGCGCCATAGTTCTACAGGTGGACGTCATTTCGGGATATCGCCATAAAGGTGGACCAGGGGTGACTCTAGAATGTGTGTTGTACGATATGGGTATCAAATGAAAGGTGTTAATGAGTATTTTAAAACGGAGTGGGCCTTAGTTCTATGGGTGGCGTCTTTTCGAGATATCGCCATAAAGGTGGACCAATGTGTTTGTACGATATGGTATCAAATTAAAGGTATTAATGAGGGTTTTAAAAGGGAGTGGCCCTTAGTTGTATATGTGAAGGCGTTTTTGAGATATCGACCAAAATGTGGATCAGGGTGACCCAAACATCATCTGCCGGGTACCGCTAATTTATTTATATATATAATACCACGAACAGTATTCCTGCCAAGATTCCAAAGGCTTTTGATTTCGTCCTGCAGAACTTTTTCATTTTCTTCTACTTAATATGGTAGGTGTCACACCCATTTTATCGTCATAGAATCTATGCCCCTACCAAATTTCAAGGATTGGTAAATTTTTGTTCGACTTATGGCCTTAAAAGTATTCTAGACGAATTAAATGAAAAAGGGCGGAGCCACGGCCATTTTGAAACTTTCTTTTATTTTTGTATTTTGTTGCACCATATCATTACTGGAGTCGAATGTTGACATAATTTATTTATATACTGTAAAGATATTAATTTTTTGTTAAAATTTGACTTAAAAAAAAAAAAATTTTATTTTTTTTAAGTGGGCGTGTTCGTCATCCGATTTTGCTAATTTTTATTTAGCACACATATAGTAATAGGAGTAACGTGCCTGCCAAATTTCATCATGATATCTTCAACGACTGCGAAATTACAGCTTGCAAAACTTTTAAATTACCTCCTTTTAAAAGTGGGCGGTGCCACGCCCATTGTCCAAAATTTTACTAATTTTCTATTTTGCGTCATAAGGTCAACGCACCTATCAAGTTTCGTCGCTTTATCCATCTTTGGTAATAAATTATCGCACTTTTTCGGTTTTTCGAAATTTTCGATATCGAAAAAGTGGACGTGATTGTAGTCCGATTTCATTCATTTTAAATAGCGATCTGAGATGAGCGCCTAGGAACCTACATACCAAATTTCATCAAGATACTTCAAAATTTATTAAAGTTATCGTGTTTACGGATGGACGGACATGGCTAAATGAATTTATTTTTTCGCTCAGATCATTTTGATATATAGAAGTCTATATCTATATCGATTAGTTTATGCCGTTACCGATTACCGTTATGCGAACAAAGTTAATATACTCTGTGAGCTCTGCTCAGCTGAGTATAAAAATTGCAAATGAAAATAAAAAAATTCTGACAATTCCATAGTGCAACTATGTGATGCAATGGAACCCACAATCGGAATCTCACGGAACTTTGATTTGTCCATTGTGGACAAACCTCCATGTTAAATTGAGAATCTAAATACTTACCCTGACAAGAGATCTGATTCACAAATGAATCAAAATTTGATAATAGTAAAGTGGGAGCTGGTGACGTGTTGGTAATGAACAGGCAAGACATCATCAGCATTGTATTTACCAGAATTTTCTGTGAGTTCACCAAAGCACCTATAATTGAAACCATGAGTAACTAGGAAATAAAACAATTCAGGTAACAGTTAATTTGCTGCCTAGGTCAAATAATTTATGCTTCCACGAAAATATGTTAAAGCCAAAATCATTGCAAACGCCGTGGGGAGTGTTACCGATGTTGATGGTCCCTTGCCGGATATATATTCGGTACGTTCCGGTCACAAGCACCATTAAAGTACTAGCCCGACTATCTCGGCACGATTTGGTATGACCACATGAAACCTTCTAAGCCATACCCTCCCACCCCTAGATCCATCAGGAGTTCGGGGTCGCCAAAGCCTCGGCTGTTAATGAAACAGGATTCGCCACGGGTAGGTGAGGTTGACAATTGGGTTGGAGAAGCTATATATTGAGCTGGCAACGCTTAGAGATGGGTTGCGCTACATAACCTCTTGAATTAATTTGGTTTTTTTAGTCGCCTCTTACGACAGGCATACCTACCGCGGGTATATCCTAAGCGCCAAACTCGCTGGGGCGCCAGATTGATCTTCTCCAGCATCAGTTTAAAGGTTTACCACGATATGGATTCGCCTTGTCTGAAGCATAGCCGCATACGGTAAGAAACTTAAATTGAAGGAGCTGCTGCGAAAATGTGTCGGATTTAATTCACGATCATTTAATCTGCCGCGACCCCTTCAAACAAAAGGACTTTATATTTTTTTGTTTACTTTTTATGCGAGTCGCCTTTAGCTCAAAATAAATACTAATATGTAAGGAAATCATTACGGCTATGAAAAATGCATTTCACAAGCAAAATTGCAAATTACTTTAAGTGCAAAACGACAATTTTCTTTAATTTTTTAAATTTTCCTGACCCACTCATGGTCAAGCTCACACAAGTAAGTTACATAAATGAATCTACACAATAGCTATGTATAAACATCCATGCTTATACATATGTATGTAGTACAACATAGGCAATAAAAATAATTTATCGAACCATAAAGACAGCAAGAACGTCCTGTAAGCCCCGTTCATATACACACAAACATTCAGAGGTTCTATTCAAGATTTGTTTCCAACAGAAAGTGAACGTGATTGATATGCGACATATGATTGCTGGCTTGAAAGTTCATAAATTAAATTGGCGAAGAAGGTACATCTGTGTGTTCGAATTCAAGGGCAATTTTTTGTTTTGCAAATACAAAAATATACATATTGAAATGTAACAACACAAACTACAAGGAAGAAAGAAAATGCATGTCGGGGAAAAAACGATGTACACGTGTTTTTTCTTTGCTTTAAAATGCCTTAATATTAAGAACTCGTTATTTAGTATTTTCAGTGAAAATGAGGGTTTACGAGCTGAAAATATAAAAATACTCAACAATGAGAAAGTGTTGCACCATTCGTTCCGGTTATCTCAATTTGGAACATGAAGTTGTTGTTGTAGCTATAAAAACACTCTCCGAAGGTTTTGGGAAGTCTTATCCATGTTGAAGGTCCTTTGGTGGATATAGATTCGATACGTTCCGGTCACAAGCATCATTAAGGCACTAGCCCGACCACCTCGGGAACGATTTAGTATGACCACATGGAACCTTCTAGGCCATCCCGCCCTCCAAACCACTAGATCCATGAGGAACTTGGGGTCGCCAGAGCCCCGACTGCTAAAGAAACAAGATTCGCCACGGGTAGGTGAGGTTGAAAATTGGGTTGGATAAGTTATAATTGGGATTCAAGGGGTTGTGTAGTGCAATATACAGCTTCTCCAACCCAATTGTCAACCTCACCTTCGAGCGGCGAATCCCGTTTCCCGTTTCCAGCGCCAGCACCTTAATGGTGCTGTGTTACCGGAGCTTACCGGATCTGTATCCGGCAAAGGACCATCACATCGATAACACTACCCAAAGCTATAATTTGCGCCGGTAACCCCTTGAAAGTGTTCCGCTACACAACCCGTTGAATCATTTGGGTATTTTAGTCGCCTCTTGCAACAGGCATACCTGCCACGAGTATATTCTAAGTCCCTTAACCAGCTGGGCGGAAAACCTTTTCACACATTCTATTGTGTATTAGCAAACATTTTTTCATGCTTACTCACCAACTTGGCTATTTTTTATTTCAAGCTCTCGGATAAACTTGGAAAATGATGGGAGGAAAGAAGCAAGAACAATATTAACAGAACAAAAATCTCTCGTCATAGTCCAAGTTATTGTTTTTATTGTTGTTATTATGGTGGAAGTCGCGACGATCACCAGGGACACATTAGGTGCAAAAATATAAATACAAAATTACAAATGTACATACATGCCTACGTACGCGCAGCGATAAATTAACCTTCGCACTGATTGTAATTGTAATTTGTGGGTGAATGTGGAATAGTCGGTCGGTTTTCCAATAAAATAGTGGAATGTGTAATACAAAGCTTTTATACTAGATGAGAGAGGAAAGCGGGTTCTATGGATAGGGCGGCATCTAGTTTATTCGGAATTTCAGTGCAAGTCTGCCTGTCTCCACCAAAAGCAGTGAAGTATTTGTTTATTGCATTCAGGAATTTTCAACCCTACGGTATCTTCTCTTAAAAAACAGTCGTTCGGGTGACAAAAATCTACTATTTTGAAGCCAACCAATTAAATAGGGCGTATCACGAAACTCAACGACTTCTAGGTACTCAGGTAAATAAACCGCACAAAATTATTTTTACATAACATATTTATTGTCAGCATGGTAACAAAAGTGTGACAAACAATATATATACATATGCACAAAAAGTGTTTTTCCTCTTTGGTACAAAAGAGCCGATACTACCCTGTAGGGTAGTGAATGCTTCTTTAAAGGTATTTATTGAAGTTTACATATTCTGCGGCGATGCGTCTCTGCGCTTACGGTTGTTACTAAGGTTGTTAAGCCCAATAAAAGCTTTATAGATTCACAGCTTCCCCAACCCATTTGCCAACCTCACCTACCCGAGAAGAATCCTGTTGCAAAAAGTATAATACACTTATTTAACAGGCGAGGCTCTGGCGACCCCAAATTCATAATGGGACTAGAAAGTATGGGGCGGGATGGCCTAGAAGGTGTAATAAAGGCATTAATCAATCTTGCCGGAGTTAGTCGGGCTATTACATTAATGGTTTTTGTTACCAGCACGTACCGGATATACACAAAGGACCATCAACATATGTATAACACTCTCCAAAACTTTTGGAATATATCCACATATGTTGTTTACACAATGGACTAGTTTGTATCGGCATAACGGATGCGCTATGAAGATAATAAGAAAACTCATATAAAATCCCATATTTGCAGCTATGTGATGCAGTGGCCCCTATGCTCAGAATCTCACGGAATTACGAGGTGTCATGACTCAGAGATTACGGATGAATCAAAACTTGATGACGGAAAAACGAAAGCTGGTATAAATGGGCCGTACTTCAAGTAATCGATACCAATGGGATGTTACCCCACTATTTTTAACGCCATAATATATGCAATAGAAGTTTGCGGTGGAGACTGTCGACAGAGAGGCTTATCCTCGAGGAGTATTATAATTTGTTTAATAAAATAATATAAACTTTTAAACTTAGATAAATAAAATAAAATAGAAATTCACTAAGCTCCCAACTTGCTAAGCTTAGCCCCCACACACGGTAATAGGCTGAAAGGCCAAGCGCAATAGATCTAAATAAATGTCGCAATGTATCGTCAACGCCTAATGATACAATAATAACATCTTACTCTATTACGCATTTGCGCTAATGCGACAAATAACTAAATGCTAATACGCTCTCTCAAGGTCGGAATGGCCTAGAAGGTTTAATGTGGTCATATTAATCGTTCACGATATGGTCGGGCTAGTACCTTAATGGTGGTTTGTTACCGGAACGTACCGGATCTATATCCGGCAAAGGACCATCAACCTCGATAACACTCGCCAAAACCTTCGGGGTCTTTATCGTTAATACAACAACAACAACAACAACAACAACTCTTTTTTTACGTTAATATGAGTACACGCTGGAACGAAATTACGCTTTTGCACTAGTACGCTCTTGTCTCTTGTGCTTGTACGTTTTACCAATACAGCTTTTGCGCTAGTACGCTTGTATGCTACTCCGCTGATGACTTAAAACTTAGCCCATTCTAATGTAGTTCCATCTCAGTCTAATGTGGTACATGAACAGGAATCGCCTGCGATGCATCAACACACTAATATTGCTGTTGTTGTTGTTGTTGTAGCGATAAGGTTACTCCCCGAAGGCTTTGGGGAGTGTTATCGATGTAATAGTCCTTTGCCGGATAAAGATCCGGTACGCTCCGGTAACACAACACCATTAGGGTGCTAGCCCGACCATCTCGGGAACGATTTATATGGTCACATTAAACCTTCAAGCCATCCCTCCCTCATCCCCAAGTTCCATGAGGATCTTGGGGTCGCCAGAAGCTATATAAACCTGAAGGGTTGCGCTACACAGCCCCTTGAATCTGGTATTTTAGTCGCTTCTTACGACAGGCATACCTACCGCGGGTATATTCTGACCGCCTAACCCGCTGGGGGCTCTTGTTGTTCTTGATATAGCAGAGCGTTTTCTCTTGTAGCTTTGGATGCTGCGCTTCCAACATATTTTATCCATAGTAATTTTGTCAATTAGAGCAACCTAATTTTCAGTAATTCCTCTACCAACAACACTCCATCAATCCTTTTAGAGAATAAAATTATGGGCGCTTTATTTAATATGACGAATACTTAGTCCACTCCTTCGTGAATCTTAGTGAGCTGGTACAAAACGGTTCCCTTCGATCTACTCATTTAGTCGGGCTGACCTTAATGTCTCATTGTTCATGATTTTATCTGTATTTAAGCATCCTCTATATAGAGGCGGTGATCTGGTGTAATAGTTCTGTGAGATCTTGTCAATCCGTCCACTGCCTATTCATTATTCCCAACGACCATACTAAAAAATCGGTTGGTCGGTTGCGTAGTGTCAATGGCGTTGATTTGTCTTTTCCGAAAGTAATGTGGCTAGTACAAAGCACCTCATATTTTCCTACAGGGTCATAGCATGTAATTGATGCATCTTTGCTGCAGTACTTATTTAAAATTTGTATGCAAATTTTTCAGTTTGTCAATTGTTTAGTTGTAAATTAACGAACAATTTACTCGCGAACTAACAACAATTGTACAAAGAAAACAATGAACAAAAATAAAAACTACGCAAAATTTTAATACAAGCTAAAAGTCTAAAGAATATATAAAACAAAAATAAATAGAAGAGAACAAACATCTAATACCTATAGGCACTAAACATACTAACATACATACAAGTATATATGAATGAATGAAAAAGCGTTGACAATCAAATAGCTAAAACTACCGGTTAATTTATTTTTAAATACATCAGTTACAACAATACCATTGATGCATGCATAGATAAGTTATTGAGTCCAGCTTAAGTAGAACGTAATGGCTTAAACAGAAACAATACGTCACTTACTTCGCGGACAAGGAAGAAATCGACTACAGAAGGATGTGTTTATTTTAATGGTAAACACCAGATAGGCAAGGTATCATCCGTCGTATCAGCCATACTTTGCTAATTTGTATTTTTTGCTATTTATAGAAGGCGGCTACGGAAAATTGGTGTTTACGTTTAAGCAATGCTATTAGTTGACAAGTTATTAATATTTTGTAGTGAAATATACATTTTATTTGCTGAATAAAAATATTTACGTCATGTTGTTGTTGTTGCAGTGATAAGGTCCACTCCCCGAAGGCTTTAGTGAGTGTTATCGATGTTGATGGTCCTTTGCCGGATGCAGATCCGGTACGTTCCGGTACCAAGCCCGACCATCTCGGGAACGATTTGTTATGACCACGTGCGACCTTCTAGGCCATACCGCCACCCCATCCCCTAGATCCATGAGGAGTTCGAGGTCACCAGAGCCTCGGCAGTTAATAAAACAGGATTCGCCACGGATAGGTGAGGTTGACAATTGGGTTTGGAGAAGCTATATATCGCGCTGGCAACCTGAAGGGTTGCGCTACACAACCCCTTGAATCTGTTTGGTAATTTAGTCGCCTCTTGTTATGGGTCTCACTTTACTCTACGTACATGCTGTCAGTGGCAAATATCTTACGTTGTGACGGTGACGTATTGTATCTGTTTAAGCCATAACTAACAATGAGAAATTGTGATCGAGATATATATGAATGGGAATTGATAGTGTGGGAGTGTATAATAAGGTTATGTATAATTTAATTAAATATACAAACAACATGTGAATGAATTGAAATAAGATAATATTAGGTATGTAAGTTCTATAGATGCAACAAAACATATATACTTCTATGAACAACAATTAATAAATTTTCTATAATTGTTCTAAAATTTTTCTGAATACGTACCATTGGTATTTGAATTTACTTGTGTTTATAGTTTAGGAAGTTATTAATAACTTATATAATATATGTAATAAGTAAGAAAGTCTGTGATAGGGTGGAACCGAACTTAATGTCCCAGGTTTAGATTTTCTGTAAAAACCATATTTTGCTAATTTGTGCCATATATACATATTCATAAAATAACATCTCTGTAGTGCCGCGATTAAAGTTTTTCGATCTGGGTGTCCAGTTACAGTTGGGTATAAAAATGCATGAATAAGTTAAACTATTAGCTATTATTTGAGTAATTTTCTTTATTTTCTCAGCTTGATAAATGAAATAAATTTCCGGTTAGCTGACATCAGCAACTAAAATTGAGGTAAAAGGGAAATGGGAAAAATAAAATTAATAATAATGCAATTATAATGTCGGTCTCTTGAAATGTGCCACATGAAAAGCGTAAATACCAGATAAACATTTGTAAAATGAATAAATGGCAATAATGTCAAAATAATAAAATCTAATTTCACATGGTTCTATTACATGCATTTACAATACTTGCATAAAGTGCAGTTATTTTTGGTTAATTGCTGGTTATTAAGTAATGAATAAATTGTTACCTATGTTTGTTTTAATAAATTTCCCATGAGAACCGTTTCTTCCACATACCTAAATGACTCGACCAAGAATTCCGAATTAGGCAAAAGTGGCAGCGCTACGACAACTTTGGAAACCAGAACGATAACCATATCGACCGATTTCAATTCTTTCGACCATAGGAAATCGTTCAACTGAGCTTAACAGGACTTGGTCAGGACTAACCGCGTTACTCTACATCAAGATATAGATGGGTGAAGTCTTCACTACTTCAACGTTTTACGTTGAATAGTCATAGCGGTATATACATATAACTGGTAGTTTCGAAAAAAGCACATTTAAGACTATCTGACTATCTCAGCAACGATTTCATATAGCCAACTCGTGTAGGTGAGGTTGACAATTGAGCTATGCTTAAATAACACTAGTCTAAAGACGTGGATTACATATTATATTCATGACTGGGATGTGTCATTGTAATTCAGAAACGATACATCAAGGTCTAGAAGATGTAAAAATTTCCTGGTTTGAAGATTGATAAGCCTGCAGCGCGAGTAATTGAATGGGATTGGATGGTCTAAATTAAGAGAAAATAAACAAAATGTATTAAATTTTTTTTGAATCCTTTCTATTCTAGCGGAGTGGCCGCCATAGTTAAGATTCCAGACAACTAAGGCGTATTTTTAGTGATGAGCGAACTAGAGATAAAGGTGCCTTCCTGGTTAAAGTCTTTTGTATTCTATCCACGAAGGAAGGCAAGGCTTCTGTAAGCTTTCGTAAGGACATAACAAATATAATTAACGAAAGAGAAAGAAGTGTCCGATACAACACCTTAATAAATAAATTCTTTGCCAAAGAGGTCCAAGAATGCTATGCTGAAGTACTCCGGACGTTGCCAAATAAGGTTGGGACTTACAGTCCTCAATTTCGACGCACAGATACCTATTTTACAAATAAGAATGTAATTATGATAAAAAAAAACACAGAATGAAATATAATACACTCAAGTTTAAATAATAAGATTGATGTGAAACTTTATGGAAAGTTTTTTATAAATCAATATATGTTACCCGGTCTATGCAAAAGGTGGCTTATGACTAAAAAAAAAATTACTACTACTAAGAAACTGAAGATATGCATCATGTACTGAAATGCAGTATATACCTGACAGCCATCCTAAAATGCAGAGATGCAGAAATCAGTAACCACGCTAGGTTTGTAACAGTCGAGCGACCAGCCACAACAAACACATGTTACCGCGGCTCAATAACACTTTTCGCTTCCCAAGGCAGTCGGTTCTATGTACCGGAGCGACTCGGGATTTTTCCCGACCAAGGACTGTCATTTCAGTGTGACCCCATTTAATTTGTTTCGTCCCTCCCACAAATTGTCATCCTCCCAGCAGCTCCTTGCAGCAGGACTGCTACATATTCTCTTACTCCGGGAAGGTATCGAACCCAATCCGGGTCCGTCTCCTGACCCCGGTCATGAGAAATGGTTTTGCTGCGTCTGCCACAAAAGAATCTTTTTAGGACGGTCATACTCTGTTCAGTGTGTCTCGTGCAAGGGATGGTTGCATCGGACAGGTTGTTCTGGGCTTGATCCCAAAACCCGACGTCCACGTAACTTTTATAAATCTTTTGTGGCTCCTTGCTGCTCACGCCCAAGGGCGTCCCGTAGTCTACGCCTAAGCGTATCCCCACTACCTTCCAGCAGCTTCGCTGCTCAGCAAGCCACAACAAGTATCCGCTGCTGCTCGCGCCCCACGGCGCCAACAACTCAAACAGCTGATACCACTCATAACTACTACCTTCGTAGTAGAGCTGGTAGCAATGCTGAGCATCAGCCCCTGCCCCCGTCTTCTTCTCCCCCCCTCTTTTCTGGCAGCAATCGTGCAGGTCAGGGAAACAGACTCTTAGTCCCTGCCTCCGTTTGCACCGTCTGCCAGCACAGAATATATAGGTTTGCGACATCCGCTCAATGCAGCTCCTGCCTTGGGTGGTGCCACTTTCCTAGATGTTCTGGTCTCCGCGACCGCAACCCCTCGACGGGTTTCATCGCGCCATGTTGCCAGGTCGCAAACCCAAATCATCCGGGTACCCCAATGCTTGCCCAAGGGCGCCCAGTCCCAAGGCCACAACAGCAATTGCGTCCTGGCCTTCCACAACCTAGGCGTAGTCACCCCTCACTTACCCCTAGAGTGGCGGCGTCACCCCTCATGCACTTCAGAATTGTGCAGTTCAACTGTAATGGACTAACTGGGAAGATTACGGAGATAGTCGATTTCATGAAGCGGCACAACATCCGCATTGCTGCGATTCAAGAGACTAACCTCACAGCGAGATCTGCATTGCAGACCTGCTCTGGTTATAATGTCCACAGGAAAGACCGCGAGAGCGGAAATGGAGGCGGCCTCGCGTTTATCATACACCACTCTGTGCAATATCATATATTTGATCCTGGCATCGACCGCAGTGACAATGTCTTAGAACGTCAAGGCCTATCTGTCCGGTCAGGCGATGCAAATCTAGCTATCATCAACATCTACATCCCTCCTGTCACCTGTTGCCCCAGTGGATACCGCCCTAATATCGAGGCCTTACTCAATGGCAACAATCGCATTATCTTAGGCGATTTCAATGCCCATCACGACCTATGGCATTCAAACTTGCGGGCGGACAGTAGGGGTGAGATGTTGGCGGATCAAATAGACGAAACGACGTTCTGCACAATAAACGGAGACGCCCCCACACGTATGGTAGGAAGCTGTCATAGCTCGCCAGATATCTCAATCGTAAGCGCAGAACTCGTAAACTGCGTCAACTGGCAGCCGATGGTAACATTGGCATCCGACCACCTACCCATACTTATTTCGTTCGAGCGTACCGCCGACTTCATCGTCACAGAAAAACGCACTTTCATAAACTTCAAAAAAGGAAAGTGGGAAGATTATAAATCTGCAACAGACAGCAGCTTTGCTGCCCTCCCTATCCCGACTGATGCCCGCCAAGGGGAGCGTGCCTTCCGTAAGGTCATTGAATCCGCCTCGGCACATTTCATTCCCGCCGGGAGAATTCCCGAAATCCGGCCCCACTTCCCGGCGGAGGCCGCGAGCTTAGCGAGGGAACGCGACCTTATAAGACAGCTTGATCCAGGCGACCCCCAAATAAGGGATATAAACCAACGCATCAGATTGCTTGTGGACGAACACAAGCGGGCGAAATGGGAAGAGCACCTAAAAGGTTGTAACCTCTCTACCGGTGTGGGTAAACTTTGGTCCACCGTAAAGTCCCTATCGAATCCGACTAAGCACAAAGACAAAGTTTCCATCGCCTTTGGCGATAAGGTGCTGTCGGATGCGAAAAAATGCGCGAGCGCTTTCTGCCGACAATATATAATGCATCCTATGGTCGACAAAGATAGACGGAGAGCCAATAGACACGCACATAAACACAAACTCAGCGCGTCACCAATTACCATCACCGCTAGAGAGGTTGAGGACGCCATTGGTCGCGCTAAACCATCCAAAGCAGTGGGCCCAGACGGCATAGCCATGCCGATGCTTAAAAACCTAGGGAAAGAGGGTTTCAAATATTTAGCGCATGTCTTCAACCTGTCTCTTTCCACCTTTGTCATACCCGAGAAATGGAAAATGGCCAAGGTGGTCCCGCTACTAAAGCCTGGGAAACCAGCTAACGTAGGCGAGTCATATCGTCCGATATCTCTCCTATCGCCAGTGGCAAAGACGCTTGAAGCCATTCTGCTCCCTTATTTCCAAGCACATTTGCAGCTAGCCCCTCATCAGCATGGCTTCAGAAAACTCCATAGCACTACCTCCGCGCTAAATGTCATTAGCACCCAGATAAATTGCGGTTTGAATCAATATCCCCACCATAGAACAGTACTCGTAGCGTTAGACCTATCAAAAGCTTTTGATACGGTCAACCATGGCTCGTTACTGCAAGACCTGGAAGGGTCCACCCTTCCCCCATGTCTTAAAAGGTGGACCGCAAATTATCGGTGGTCGGCAGGCATCGGTGCAATTCAGAAACGAAACATCAAAACAAAGGAGAATTAAACAAGGGGTGCCACAGGGTGGTGTCCTATCCCCGCTTTTGTTTAATTTCTACATATCTAAGCTACCTTCACCACCGGAAGAAGTCACAATCGTTTCCTACGCCGATGACTGCACAATAATGGCCACAGGCCCAGGCCCAAAGATCGATGAGCTAGGCAATAAAATAAACGGCTATCTCCCTGATCTCTCCAGTTTTTTCGCCTCGCGAAACCTGGCATTGTCACCGACTAAATCTTCCGCGACCCTGTTTACAACATGGACGCCCCAAATGTCGACCATATTGAACATCCACGTCGATGGCACTACGCTACCGACTGTCCTACACCCCAAAATCTTGGGTGTGACGTTTGATCACGATCTACATTTTGGTGCGCACGCAACCGCAATTGTTCCAAGAATTCAGAGCCGTAATAAAATCCTCAAATCCCTTGCTGGCAGTACCTGGGGAAAAGATAAAGAAACGCTCTTGACCACATACAAAGCAATTAGCCAGCCGATTACGTGCTACGCGTCACCCATATGGTCGCCAAGCCTAAAAACCACTCACTGAAAGAAACTACAGGCCTGCCAAAATACTGCTCTCAGAATCGCCACGGGCTGTCTTCTTATGTCCCCAGAACACCATCTGCATAATGAGGTGAGAATACTCCCCATCAGGGAGAGAAATGAGATGCTGACCAAACAGTTTCTGTTGAATACCCAGAAACCTGGGCATCCCAACAGACATCTGATTGACGAACCAGCACCGCCTAGGGGCCTAAGGAGTCATCTCCGTAAGCATTTTGAGGAAATACGGCACCTGAGAACCCAGCCGTATGAAGCGGAAAAACACAAGCAGGTCCTTGGTGAACTCCATAGACAGGCGTCGGACCTTTATGTCGGGAATTGCCCGGTGAATCCAGTACTTGAAGAAAAATATCCAGAACTCGCAGAAGAGGAACGCATACTCCCCAGGGAAACGCGTGTCACTCTTGCTCAACTTCGTTCTGGATACTGTAACAGGTTAAACTCTTACCTATCCAGAATCAACCCCGACATACAAAATGTATGCCCTGCTTGCAATGTGTCCCCACATGACACCAACCATCTCTTTAATTGTAATGTGGAACCAACGCCTCTAACACCCCTTTCCTTATGGTCCACCCCTGTTGAAACGGCAAGTTTCCTTGGACTCCCGTTAGAGGATATTGATGACAATTTGTGATCGGTCGCGGCTATTAGGTGGGGCGAGCATTGCTACAACAACAACAACAACAACACTTTTGATGACAAATGTAAAGTTCTCCTTCATATTTTTAAAAATATTCCAGCATACTGTTAGGTTGGCGATAGACCTATAGTTAGCAGCTAAAATCCTTATTCGATCTAAAACATTACTATAAAGGATTAGTTAGATAAGCTCAGGGAACTCAAAGACACTTTGGTGTCTTTGGATCTGCAAAAGACCAAGTGCTTGTTGAAGAATATAAATTAAAGCGCTATGAGCCTGTCATTAAACTATCAAACATTGAATTGAGAATGTTAACAAGAATATATGCAGCCTAAGAGGCAAAATGCATAGACTTGGCATCCTCAGCTTCCTCTGTGACAAGGTAAATGAGATTGCGAAGCGCATTCACTGGGAATGAGATGACATCCTCTGAAAAAAGAAAGCGTAGTGGTCCATTTTCCACTACGAACGTACTTACTCTGATCCCCAAGAAGCCTGTTAATTTTATGAAGGAGCTAAGTTTGCTTTAACAGCAACAACAGGAAAAGAGGGCATTAGGCGGAGCCCCGCTAGGCAAAACAAAAAAAAAAACAAGAAGTCGCCGGATGATAGCAAAACTAGGAGGATCCCTCTAACAACTCTTATTTATGTTTATTCTCAAGGGTGGTGCACTTATGGAAAATTTTTCCTAAACCTTTTGTAGTTTCAAAATCAATTTTCAATTGATACACCCTACTAATGAAACGTCCTTGTTTCAAAACTTCTATTATAGTAGTTGTTGTGACAGTAGTTGCATTTTGTTACTAGCCTGACGTGTTCCATTTCCATTTTTTTTTTATTTAGCCGCATTGCACCGCATGTCGGCAAATTCTCATGCTAATCAGAATATGACCGCCTCCACCTCCCCAATGAAACACGTTCTGGAAATCTCGACGAAAGCAATAAAACACATACCGGCACTTTTTCTTTATTTCCAAACCAATGCACATTGTGGCAGGGTGCAAGGTATAAAAGGCAGAAAACAAGAAAATTTCTGGTTTTGAGGTCCTGGGTTCCGAGCTAAAGAATTGCTTTTAGATCATATTTTTGTCGCTACCATATGAATTACATCTAATATATATATGTATATACAATATAAATGCAAACAAGTGAAAGATATACACATTGCACATACCAAAAACTTTCTTCAACTTTTTTTCTCCTGCAATTTACCTATTATTACGGCTTATAATTGTGTAAAAGCCTGATGTTCTTTGTACAAAATCGATTGCAAACTAATTAGAACACAGCAGCTGCAACGTTGGTTTTTTTTAAGTCAATTGGAAATTGATTTTCCCTTTTTCGCAAACGAAAATCCAATTCAATTTCACTTGGAATTTTTACAGCTGACACAAATGTACGAATTGATTTAATAAGTATTTTATTTAACTAAAAACTTGAATTATGCTACGAAATTTGCATATATTTAAACGTTTAAGCATACATATAAAATGCAGACAAATATGTAAAAAGAGCATGAATCGCGATTTTTGTGGTCGTGACTTGGCTGCTTGCTTGTCCTTTTGCTGTAGTTATTTTATGTGGTTACCTTTTTTTCGCTATAAGTTCCACCGCAGTCGTTTTGTATCAAACAATATTTATTTTAAAAAACTTTTTCACAGTGCGTAATCTTTAACATTCACAGAACTATATTCAATTTCGCACGTAAAAACTATTTTTAAGAGCTGTGGAATAAAATTTGCAGACGAATAACCGAACGAATAATCATAAATATTTTCAATTTCCGTGTTGTTCCTTTGCCTTTGTCGTGTTTCGCTATGCGTTGTTTCAATTGTCATTGTGCTGCGTTGCCATATGTGCACTTCAGATAGGTTTAAACTCAGGGTTGCATTTGATTAACACTAAATTAAAATTAAATTCAGTTTTGTGTGAATTCTTTTAAAATTAATTATTAACAATGGAGGTCGAACTTGGAGCTTCACCCGGGTCACAAGGTGACGGATCGTTTATACTTTAGATATGCTCCAAATTGCCAATTCTCGTCTAAAAATATCCGGAGAGGTGTGAAAAGACGCGTTTTGGAGCCAGGATCATGAATCTCAAGGCGATAAGAGGACATGTTTCGGTTTTTGAGAACCCAATATTTTTAGACGTCAATGAGCTAAAGTAAAAAATAGACAGTCATATGCCTGGTTTTTCAGTGCGAGTTAGGTAAAGTTACAAATTACACAAGAAGATTGCGCATTGCGCCTGTAAACATTAGATCAGCTGTTTTTTATGGCGTATTAATTGACTCTTTCCTTTAGCTCTTGTTTTTAATCGCTCGTGAGTCATCTATGAAGTAGATTCGCAGAACGAAGCAATTTTGAACTCGTGAATGCGCAATCTGCGTAGGTGATTTGTGAGTTAAAGTTGCCTAGAGTTTAACCTTGCCACTTTGTTCGATAACATAAAATTTTGCTGCTCATCTCGGTTTAAGCGGCCGAAGTGGTAGGGTTAACTGGAGTTAAACTCCTATAGGTGGCGCATGGATCGAAATATTGCAAAAAATCGTATTTGTGGTCCGATTTGGTTCATATTTGGAACTCATAATACATACATGCATTGAAAGCGACCTATGAAAAAAATCGCCGCTAGGTGGCTCAAGGATCCAAATAATCAAAACAATCGTATTTGTGGTCCGATTTGGTTCATATTTGGAACACATAATACATACGAGAATAGAAAGAGAACTATGAAAAGAAATCGCCGGTAGGCGACCGGTATATTCAAAGAAAATCGTATTTGTGGTCCGATTTGGCTCATCTTTGGAACACATAATACATACATGAATAGAAATCGGCTTATGAAAAAAAGCGCGCTAGGTGGCGAAAGGATCGAGATATTAAAAAAAATAGTTTTTGTGGTCCATATTTGGAACACATAATACATACATGAATAGAAGCGACGTATGATGTCCGATTTGGCTCATATTTGGAACAAATATTACATATAGTCCGGTAGAACTGACATCAAAATATTTGGAGTTCGAGGAGGGACAAGCATATATGGCGCAGAGTCGAGTAAAGTCTTTGGAAGGATTATGTATTGAGGCCTTAGATTGTAACAAATTGTCAGGAAATAGTCCGTGTAATAATGAGTCACTAAATGAACTAAATAGAATGAGAAATAATAGGCACTTAAATAAGACTAAAAACTTGCAAATAAAATAATAAAAAAAAAAAATATTAAGTTAAATGGTTTTATTGAAAACAATACTTACATGAAGTAATAATAATACTAAAAACTAGAAGATAATTAGGTAGGTCCTAGGTACTAGTCATCATACTCCTCATCAATATAGGACGTTGATCATACAATTAAATAAAAGCGCTGGACGCGTCAAATTTCTATTGATAGTCATATATAAGACCAACTGAACCTTAATCATGTTATGCTACGCCTCACATTCTTAGAAATTTCACGCTTTCTTTTAATTGTCTGATCAACGCCCTAGATTTATGGGGAGTGTAATAGTCCCAGGACCTACCTAATTATTTTCTAGCTTTTAGTATTATTATTACTTAATGTAAGTATTGTTTTCCATAAAACCGTTTAACTTAAAATTTTTTTTAAATTTTATTTCTTTTGATGCTAGTATTCCATTATTTGAAACTAGAACTTCGCTAGGGTAAAGGCTCCATTACTGATACTTAGCATAGACGGCCCATACATGACACAAAAGCCATGCGCAAATATAAAACGACGGAATTTGTGCACATGAAAATTTTGACATACACGGCTCAAAAACACTGCGCAATATTCATTTTTAATGTAGCGCAACAAATGAAACATGTGTTTTAATTGTATAAAAAAGGCACTAATTGTATAAAAAACACTATTTATTTTCCACAGTGCTGGTAATTCACAGTATAAGTCGAAAAACTTTCACCAGAAGCGTTTATTTTCCATTGTATTTATAATTTTTATATTTTAGTTGCAAGACCAGCTCAACTCATTGCAGCACTGCGCAATATTCATTTTTAATGTAGCGCAACAAATGAAACATGTGTTCTAATTGTATAAAAAATTATTATTATGTATTATTGAATTTGTGTGAATTCCTGTTACAAGCTAGAGATGGTCCTTACGCCTTCGATATTAACATTTTTAAGCAATAATTACTGATGTTATATTATCAGGAACCACAGGTAAACTGTGAAGATTCACCACACACGAAGAAAAAGCATGTGCAATATTTGTAGACATGCGTAAATATCAAAATCGTTTTGATTTTAGCGCAGTTCTCTGCGCAAATAGCGCAACCAGTGCACACACTGGGCAAATCCTTGTGCAAATTGATAATTGGCACAAGGATACTTGAGCCGTGTAATTGGCGTAATAGACTTGACTTGACTTGGCGTAAACTTGGCAACTTAAGCGGGAGTCATTGGTGTCGTATGTTGTATCGCTGTATCCGTATCCCTAACGTAATCAGCTGTTTATCGTTACGACGGTAAACCAAAACCCAATTGGTTGGCTACGATACGGTTACGACCTTAGCGGCACCAATAATCGATTGCATTGATTCTCATAAGATAGGTCGAATCAGCTGTTATAATGTTACCGATACGGTTACCGATAAAGCACCAATGTCTCCAGCTTAAGCCACGGTTATACTCCACTTAGCGCATACAATCTGGCATCATAATCAGGTTTGAAATTTACTTTTAAATAAATGCCAATTTGTACGACAAAATGTCAAAATGACATGGAAACAAACAAATGGCATCTCAAAATGTAAACGTCACTTAGAACTTACATAGAAAATCAAAATTCAACAGACTTCTAAGTCAAGTTAAAGCGCCAAATACACGACACGAACATTTCCGCGAACATTCCCGTTATGTCATGTTTCTGCGACCTTTTCTGTCGTATATGGTGGTGTTTGCTAGTTCGCGCAAATGTTCGCCAAAAGTCAAAATATTTTAATTTTTGGTGAACATTTGCGCGAACTGTTCGTGCGTGTATGGCGAAATAGCTCATAATCGCAGTAATTTCTGAACGGAACAGACGTTCGCGGAAAAGTAAAATGGACAATAAAAAATTTCTGAGTGAATTTATTGAAATGTATAAATCATTGTGAATGATGACAAAGTGTGATCTCTTATCTGTCAACTGCCTGACAGGCTGTTTTCAGCGTTATGACAGGCTGTTCAATATGGCGGCACCTATCTTCAGCGGGTGATAGAAAGAGATACAGAATGAGACAGCGATAGTCAAATACGAATCAGGTGATCCAATCACTTTGGAATTTTGACGTTTATGCAGAAGAGATCACACTTTGTCATCATTCACAATGGTATAAATCTTTGCCATCATTGTTTTGCGATCTTCTCTATTTTTTTTACGCTCTATTGCCACAGCGAACAATATTTCTGCAGCACAAATGTTGTCCGTATTCATCGCTGTCTGAAAGAGAACTAATGTTCGTCCAAAAGTTCGTATGGTGTATGGCCAAAGCTGCGAACAAGATTGCGGAATGTTCGCGGAAATGTTCGTGTCGTGTATTTGGCGCTTAAGTGTTGCCAAGTTTTGAATAATCAGTAACATGCACTGTTCATTTAACAGAACTGTAAGTGACAGTTCTCAAGTCGAGTCAAGTCTATGCTAACGGCTGAATTCTGTAATTCAGTCTCATCTCAAGTCTCTAAATTTGAGATTTTCCTTTAGAGACAATTTTTGTGACTTAGATGATTTCGGTATTCAGTAAACGAAAGTCACAAAAACAATTCACCATATCAACGAAATTCACCAAAATGACAATTTACTCATACATTGAACAAATAATATAGCATTGCATTTTGTCAACGCAATGTTGAGTGGTGTTGTGGCTGAGCTCGCTAAGACGCCGTTCACAACTTTTATAGAAAAACCCAAAGTGTGTAGGTTCGAATCTCAGCGGCGCCACATAGAGTTCGATGTTTTCTTAAGTATTTTCTGTTTTTTAATTTTTTCTATGTTTATTTTAATTTGAGGAATAAAAAAAAATATATTTAAAGCGTTTTTCGCAAATAATTTTCATACTTTTTCTGAAATTTTCACGTTTGTGATCTGCCCCGGCCCAGCTCACAAATTAGTGATTGCTGGAGACACGAGACAGCTTACAGAATGGCAAATTGTCTCAAAAGTGATTTTCACCCCAAATTGTCTCTAACAGTGACTAGAGACGGCTACTGAATTCAGCTATAAGTATCAGTAATGGAGCCTTAAGCCAGCAATCTAGCTCGGTAGGATAAGCCAGCAACCTAGCTGTCGGCTGGTTCTTCGCCTTCAGTTTTTTAATCATCACGAAAAATGTAAGAAGGTATAACTGAAGACGCGCTTTTGTAGCAGGAATAATTTTTTTTTGCCTGAAGTTTAACATTTAAAGGTAATTAGCAAAATATTTTGAAGCATTTTCCTGCTTTCGTTTATAAATTAAAAACTCAGAGAATATCGCGTTTTTCGTGCTTCATTTATCATTGGTTTTATCTCACCCAATCAGTTTGGTACGTGTAATGTTTGTTTCAGGGTTGTGCATTTCTTTCATGGCTCATCCACGTTTTCAGTACCATGCTCACGAGATTGCGACCCGAAAAGGACATACATACAAATGTCTCTCAATTCCTTCCAGTGTTAACCTCATAGATTAGCGAAGTTTATAATCAATAACTTTCTGGGAGTTAGCGCAGTCCATTGCTGTAGCAGATACCAATGTTTTATCCGAAATTGGAATCGAAATCGGTAATGAAACCAAGTCCGAAGTAAAACAGGTGCTCTGTGGAATCTAGACTGAAACAATAATCACAAAACTGGAACCGGGCCCGGAATCGGAACTGAAACCAATTGTGAAACATGAACTCAAACCAAAAGCGCACCTGGAATCAATACCGAAATCGAAGTCGAAACCAATTGTGGAACCTAGACTGAAACCAAAAGCGTAACTGTGAAAACTTGTGAAACAAAGGCTGAATACACAAACGCAAATTGAATCTGAGCCGAAACTGTAGGCGATATCTAAATTTGAAACCAAAAACGTAACTGGGACTAGATAAATAGCCAACAGAGTCGAAAACCGTAACGAATAAAAAAGTACGAAGTGGCTAACCGACTGGAACAGAAAAGAAAACAAGAACAAAACAAACAAAAATAAAATCGGCAAAATTACGGTATACGAATTTCGGAAGGATAGGGACAGTCAATGCTGCACGCACCTAGAAATTAAGGCACTTTACAAAAAAAAACTAATAAAAATTATTTACTTTTTCTTTAAAATTTTCGCGAGAAAAAAAACTACTTTGCACAAATCGAAAGCCAGCGGTGGGCTCTAGAATACCAAAAAAATATTTTTTCCTACACTCAGTCGGCCATGATTTATTCAAACAAAGTAAATTTTTGTCAAGTAGCGCTATCAGAAAAAAATTTTAATTTAATTTAGCAGTGAACGGTGCAACAGCAAAAGTTTTTGCCAAAAAATCCTCAAGATTGAAAAAATAAAAGTGAAATAAAATCATTAGCAAAAAAATATGGTGCGCAGTATTTTTTCGCAACGTTACAATTACGCTAAAATACGCGTAAACGAAGCATTAGATGGTAAGTGCGAGTGGACACTGCCACTGACATTTTAACGTCATTTTTCAAATCTTTTTACCTCCAGATGTTTTTCGACGCATACCCATTTTTCCCAAGATAGCCAAGCTGCCGAAATTGAAACGCACTTACTACATAGCCACGCCTAAACCGTTAGCCGAGAAGAAGAACAAAACCAAACCTAAGCATAAAAAGTTGTTGCCCTCCTCCGATTGGTAAGTATAGCAGCAAAAAAGTTAAGTTACGAGCGCGCGCAGGCGCATTATTGCAAGTTGTGTGTTGCGCGTCTACTTTTGAAAAATTAAAAAAAAAAATTCATATCAAAAAATTATTTCAAAAGGTATGACAGTGATTTCATACCGATGACAACGCGCTATGAACTCGAAATGATATTGGATACAACGCTTATGGAACGTCATTCCGGACACAACTCAAAGGGCACCTTCAGTCATGTTTATTGGAAAACGAGCGAAACCGATGAGACTCAACCGACGAATACGTTGTCTACCGCCATCAACGACAGCAGCGCTGATACGATGAGCAAATTGAAAACGGCTAGTAATAGCAAGTCACCATCTATTGGTCAACCTTTGCTTGCCGCCCAAGCAGCGGCTGCTACGGCTGCTACGACTGCTAGCTCGGCTGGTTCATCATCAACACCTTCACTTTCAACACAAAGTTGCAACACCAAAAGCGAAGTAACTGAGACGCCGAAGTATGTGCCTGAAAAGCCAAGGAGTTTAGCTGCCGCACGAGAATCACATGACTTTGAATTTGCTGTGCCCGAGTTGAATAAGCGCCGACGCAACAAACATCTCGAGAAGAGCTACGAATGTGAACAGTGCCATAAGAAATTCGATCGTCCTTGGGTATTGCATGGTCATATGCGTTTGCATACGGGCGAAAAACCGTTCGTATGCCCGGTGGAATCGTGTCAGAAGCGTTTTGCGGATCGGTGGGTGGATTTGAAAAATAAAAATATGAATACACATGCGAGCGAAAAAGTAGCAGCAAAATTTATTTGCGGTTTTGTCAGTTTTTTACTCGTTTCTTGTCTTTTCGTTAAGTTAAAAAAAAGCTTTAATGATTTGCATAACGAAAACCATGCAAACAAATTTCAAAAAAGGTTTTCGAAACATTTCGAGAATATGAGAAGTTTGCCAAGATCTTCATGAAAATTTCCAATTTTTTATTACAAATTTCAATAACTGTGTTAACTTAAAAAAAATCAGAACTTAAGCTTTTAAGCCTTTATGAATATTTCAAAATTTTTATTAAATTAAATTTAACAAAAGAATGGAATGAATTGAATAACCATGACAAAAACTAATTTTGAAAACGATTTAGAAAAAGTTCGAAAGTTCGAGAATTTTATAGATATTTGCATTCAAGTTTTGAAATTTTTATTCCGAATTTCAATAATTTCAGTAAATTAACAAAAACATGAATGAATTGTATAGCCCAAACTGCGTTAACCAATTTCGTAAACGTTTTCGAAAAACTTTGAAAACTCGAAGAGTTTGAAAAGCGTCATGAAGTTTATAATATTTGTATTTAAAACTTCAGGGAAGTTTATAAACTTGAAGCTTTACGTACAAAATAAAAATTTTCATACTTTGGAAACACATCTAAAAAAAATTTCGGAATAAAAAATGTCAAAACTCAAACGCTGCTGAAATTGCGAAAAAAATATTTACAGTTTTATAAGATTTAAAAAATAATTGAATTTTTTTCTAAATCATTTTCGTTATTTGTTTAACGAAAATAAAAAAATATTATATTTCGCTAATCAGTTTGCTGCTATTTTCATATTCGCAAGTGTATAAAAAACTTGAAAACTTGTTTTTTAATCTAAATTTTTTTTATTTTTTACTCTTTCAATTGACAGCTCAAACTTGCGCGCCCATCAACGCACCAAAGGACATCATAATTGGAGTTATCAGTGCCCGCAATGCACTAAGGCTTTCAGTCAGGAGAATTACCTGAGTCGTCATAGTTTGGAGGCGTGCCGCAAATTTCTAGCTTCGCACAGAAATGGCTGAGTTGAATTTGTATTGAATTTTATTTGTTATAATTGAACTTTTAACTTTGCTAGTGTAGATTAATGATTTTTTAATTAGTAAACTCAACAGTTTTTTGTCGAATAAATTATTTCGATTTCGGTTTTGAAAAATTAATTAAAAGTTATAATTTTTTCTTTTGAAACTTAAAAGATGGGTAAGTAGCTTCGTTGGCGAGTATCTGGCAAGTATGCTTTCCACTCAGTCCTCTTGACAAATACTACATAGAAGCTTTCTAGGGCTGCAAGCGGCTGTTTCTAGATTTGATAACTGTTTCACCCCTAATACTTGGATTCTTAGCCTGGTCTGACGCATGACACGAGCAGAAAAACTGCTCAATCGTTTCCTCCAATCCGCAGTTTCTACATCCGCTATCACTGACAAGACTAATTTAAAGCGCGTGACGCTGGACGCCAGTGTCCAGTCAGATTACCCATCATAGCCTACAGTCACCTTTTTTTAATGACAAGAGTAGCTTTCTTAGTAGTCTGAGACTGTAAGACCGCACGTTATCTTACACAATCTCATTGGGACGACTCCAATGCAAGTATTTTTAGGTAGCTTATCACCTTTTTCATCTCATCTAACCTTATACATATGTCCTCGGACCCAATATATGTAGATGTATGCATCGCGCTATCCCGATTCTTTCCAGGGAATGCTTACACTCTAACACACATTTAGATGTTGTGCCATTTGAAATTATTGTCTTAGTTGCTGCTTGACTGTCAATATAAAAGCTAACACGGTTGCAGCTTAAGCTATTCTCTTCCAGGGTTTCTACTGCTTTGGTTACGGCTGCTATTTCCACCTGAAAAACACTGCAGTGATCTGGCTACTTGAAGAATCTTGTTTATTTCTGGATCAGCACATTACACCGCAGACCCTACTCCTTCTATTACTTTGGAACCATCGGTATACCCAATGAAGTGCCATCGAGGCCTTCTTCAATCTCTCCACAACGCTGAGCTTCTGGATATTTTGTAGAAGGTTTCTTCTGCAGGGTCACCGCTCACAACTTAGGCCTCGTCCAATTTGGTACTTTATGGGACTTTAGTAAGGTTGTTGTTTTCGAGGTAGTTGCTAACTCGCTATTGGGGTCTCTCTGTCTTACAGCTCTAGACCCACTTGTCTTGTCTATGCGGCTGCCGGCCTCGCTGCGCTGGGAGTAGGTCTTCTCTGCCTCTTGATATCAGACTAGTCGCCTTCAGTCAAGCTTTGCGTCTTCATTCTGCGTAGTCTAGTGTTCTAGTAATAAATATGGGGAATAAACAGCACTGCTGTCCATAGCAAAAAGGCAGTAAAGGGCAGTTACTAGATACCTATTAGTCATTTTAATGCCAATTAATTTCTGTGATTCCATTTGACTCATTAACTAAACAAGAACTTATTTAAAATTGGAAGTGAAAGATAAACAAGGTTTTAAATTAAAAATCTTAAATTTCCCAAATAAAGATTCTATTTTCTCCGAATTCCCTTTTCACACTTTACTGCCCCTTTGCTATGGACGGCAGAGAAGAGCATTGCTCTTTATTGTGGTAAAGTCATAACTACTTCCCGAGACAGCCCATTATCTTCGACAAGGCACCTACTCTAGTGAGGGAAGTCACACTGAAAGTAAAACCAAAAAAATTCCGAAGGAATCAGAAGATAGCGCTCAAGCAGTTCCGATATCAAAACAGTCCCGAAATTATCCCAAAATATACTGACAATAATTCCGAAAGCATTCCCGAAGTGGGTCGTAAATGTTCTCATTATCAAAGTGATCCAGAAATGTTTTAAAAATGATTCCGATTTTGATCCAGAAAAGATCACCGAAATGCTCCCAAAACTGTCGTGCTTACAAATTCGAAGTAAGCCTACATTGATCCAGAAAACAATGTTTGAATGCTCTGGAGGTAGTGGCGAAAGGGTCCCGAAAACAATTTCGAAACCCACCGGAGATAGTGCCGAAATGGTTCCGCATTGGTATGGAAGAAAACCCAGAAATGTTCCACAAATGGTACTGAAAGTACCTTGAACACAAATCCGAGGTGATCCTGAAATGGGCCATAATTGATTCTTTAATAATCCAGATAAAAATCGCGAAACGTTTAAAAAAATCTGCAAATACTTCCAATATGCTTGTATACACGGGTGTAAGTAGTTTGTAGAAGTCACGAGTAGTTTCTAGGTACAGTTTGAAATGTTATTGATGACTTATTGGACCTCTGTGAGAAGTTGAATTGCACACATATCCGTTACAACAATGTTCACAACATCCTGCTTTACGAAATGTTTAACGGTACTGTAATGTTACATTATCTAAAAAGCTATTACATTCTTCTCATTCTCTCCCTTTTGCAACACCGCTAAAGAGTATTTACAATTACAACAAACTTGCAGAATTACAGATGCTCTTACAAGTTGCAACTTTGTCAGTTTGTTGTTGGTTTTATGTCCTTTATTGCAATATAAAATAAATAGGTCGGTGGTATGTAGCATTTCTCTACATAAAAGTAGGTGGCTATGAGCTCGGAGGTATTGGGCGGTTGGGAACAAATATGTAAAGACACATTGCACTTCAGTGAGTCTAGAGCAAGTTCAGGGCTATTTATATGAATGCCTTTTTGTCCTTGATGGAGGATGTTTTCCTATCGCCTTCGTTTATGTACATACAGACGTAGACACATTATGACGCAGGTATAAAGAGCGTCATGGTATACTTACATACATATGTATTGAATTGAATTACATGCATGACCTTAACTTATTAAATTCCTTTTCATTCATTCAATTTAAAGCGCTCCATTTAATTTAATTAGATTCAATAAAAATTTCTTTAATTTTCCTACATGGTGGAAAACTGTTGTATGTAAATTTTGAACGATTTTCCAAACGAAAAATGGAATTCCGAAACTGGTTTGTCTTCTTTCCAATATACACTGTCAATCAGTTGTGTATTTGGCAATACAATGGGAGGGTGCTATTTTTGTTGTCTTTTTTAATAGTTATGTTAACAAAGAGATTTCGGGATAGTTCCGGACTTGATCTTCGGACCATTTCGGGATCGTTTCCCGGACACTTTTTTGATTATTCCAAATTGTTTCGATATTATTTCGGAACTATCTCCGGATCATTTAGAGTTGTTTCGACGGTTTTGTCAGATATTTTGGAACCATTTCGGGATAATTTTAGTACTATGTTCGGATAATTTCGCTACTGTTTTGGGTATAATTTTGGGGCTATTTCAGGATAACTTCGCATAATTTCAGAATTGTGTCGTTTCAGGACTGTGTCATGGAGGGGTTTCTGAATAATTTTGTGAATGTTTTCGGGATAGTTTTGGACTATTTCGAAATAACCTAGTGATTACTTTCTGCTTCCGGACAATTCTGATTTCCGGACTATTTCGTGACCACTCCGGGATGATTTCATAATTGTCTCGTTTCAGGACTGTTTCGTGCAGGGGTTTATGAATAATTTTGAGAATGTTTTCGGGATAGTGTTGGGACTATTTCGAAATAACCACGTGATTACTTTCCGATCATTTCGGAATAACTTCGCGATATTTGGCGACTGTGATCTGAGATCTTTACGGAACATTTTTTTTATTAACTTGGGACAATAACGGAGGAATTGCGGAATATATTTGGATAATTTAGGAGCTAGTCAGGATGATTTCAAGATTTTTTACGAATTAATTTGCAACTTTTCAAGGTTTGTTTAGAGTCTACTTCAAGATTTATCCGGGTTTTTTGCGGAACAGATTTGAAGATGATCTTGTAATTATTTCGTATTTCTTTTTGTCATAATATTGGGACTGTTTGCGTACAACTTCACGAAAAATGCAAAATGTTTCGGGGCAGTTTCGGTATTTCTTAAAGAATACCAAGGTATTATTGAAGATAGCTTTGAATTGACTTTGCGGCTATTTGAAGTGGTCATAACCTAATTGACGTTATGACTTTATGTCACAGCTTGGCCAAGACTATCTCTGCAACATTTCTGAATTAATTTTGTCATTATTTTGAGACTATCTTGGCATTATTCCGGATTGGCTTCGGGACCTCTACAAGGAATTCCACATCGGGATTGTATTTAGAATTGTATTCGAACTACTTTGGAATCATTTCTAGATTGTTTCTAAATCAAGGAAACACTTTCTTTTAAAATGTTATAATTCTGAGTATATTCAATAACAATATTTGGTAAGTGGATCATACATTATATGCATGAGGGTGGTTCTTAAAGATTAAATGTAACTTTTTTATGTTGTTTTTGATGTCTTAAAATTGTTTTTTTCTGTGTCTCCCTTTAAACGTTGATACCTAAATAAAATAAAATATGTAACATACAAATTGAAATACTAATTAATCAGTATACATTTTAAAAATAAACCGCTACCTGAACAAAGCGGATATAACCAAAATGTTAACTAAGCACAATTGGTTTTAGTAACTAAGAATTTTACTAAAATGTTGATGCTACAATATTTAAAATGACTTTTTAAAGTTGTAACTATGTACAAAATAAAAACCTAAAATAATTATTTATTGCCCCACTCTGTAAGTTTGCTCTGTGCAACAACAGCGCTAACTTTAGTGGAGAGCTTTTGCCTCCCTTTTGACACGTGTGATAAATAAAGGAATAGGTATATATGTATATATTCAGTAAATGATCCTTATGTAATATTAACATAGTATATAAATATATATTTACATGAACAATAACTATGTATAAAGCTTATGTGCTCTACAGTAACTAAGCTCTCCCATGGGATATCGGCTACTTTGTCTATCAATATCATTAAGTGTGAGTATATTGAATTTTCATATGTATGCGATTGAAATTAGGTCAAGGTTATCATCACACTTTCATATTCATGGTCATTGCTGTACAAAACATCGAATACTTATGCACTGAAGTGGTTATAGGTATATATTTGAAGAGATTTATGTAGTTGGGCCTTGCCTTCATCATGGGAATATTGATGTAACTGGCGATAGATTTCTGTTAGCAACTTAATTTATAATAATTATAAATAAGGAAGTTGAAAGTTTTGCCCCCTTTTACGGCCAAACTGTAATACATATTAAGGTTTAAAAATTGTATACGTATGTATCTCAAGCAGAAGCACAGGACTTTCAAAAAGTTAAATGTTACTCTAAAATATTAATTAAGAATGGCACCACTACCGACGCCAAACACGTATTTAAAATATGAGAATATTTACACTCACACTACGAATGCGACATGTGTTTGTGAAGGAGAGGAGAGTGAGGAAAGAAAAATAAAAAAGGATGGGAAAGGAAAGCAAAGCAAAGGTATAGTGCCGCCACATAGTGGTCGGTTCCATAGGCCAAAAATAAAAAAAAATCAAAGTGAAAAGCTTGTCACCAAATGTGTCGTTAGTATCTCTTATTAGACAGCCTTTTAAAAGGTATATTTGTTTTTGTTGTATTCCAACTGTACTCTTTAATAATAGCTTCAAAAGTGACTATAACCTCACTATTCTTTGGTTTTTGCAGTGTGAGCAAGTTAAAATAAAGTGCAAGTTTAAGCTATTTAAAAATACTTAAAACATCATTGTATTGAAATAAATAAAAACGAACGTTGAAGTCAGAGGTATTTACTTCATTTTGAAATAATTCTAGTGTCTGTAGCTTGTTGTATTTTTTTTTTTTTGTTATTTAAAATTTCACCAGTGCCTTTATTAGTGTTTATTTTCATAAATATTTCAATTTCAGCAAAAGTTTTAGTTGGGTTCCTCACCGATCCTCACGTTGGGACTTAAATCTTGTTATTAGTCAAAGTTTTAAGGTTCTAAAGGCTCCATTACTGATACTTAGCATAGACTTGACTTGGCTTGCGAACTGTCACTTACAGTTCTGTTAAATGAACATTGCATGTTACTGATTACTGAAGACTTAACTTGACTTAGAAGTCTGTTGAATTTTGATTTACTATGTAAGTTCTAAGTGACGTTTACATTTTGAGATGCCATTTGTTTGTTTCCATTTCATTTTGACATTTTGTCATACAAATTGACATTTATTTAAAAATAAATTTCAACGCTGATTATGATGCCAGATTTTATGCGCCAAGTGGAGTATAATCGTGGCTAAGTTGCCAAGTTTCCGCCAAGTCAAGTCAAGTCTATGCTAAGTATCTATAATGGAGCCTTAAAGTGTTAATATCAGTTGCCACTTTCTGCCACTAACTATGTTTTGCGACAGTTTTCTGATAGCGTTACCCTGATAAATTATTGTCGTATGTTGTATGTGCTCACAAGTAACATACGCCATTATTTTATTCAGATGACGATATGCAAATGTAAACTTTTGTGTGTGTTTGTGGTTTTGTTATCGTTATGTCTGCAAGATCTTTTAATAACTTTAATTTCTTTATTTAATCCTATTATTGTATTTGCGATAGACACATATTACCAATTTTCTTTGTTTTTTATATGTATGCGGTGAAAGTGGCTGGTTGTGGGTCGGTATGAAGGTATCACCTGCACCAATTTTATGAAAAAATAATTCTCACATATTTGTGAAGCCGTGACCAATGTTTCACGTTTATATCTCTACTGGAAGTATTTTTGGCCACCAACTCACATAAGACCAACCAGTGTGCGTCTGTGGTGATTGTTTTTCCACTCTAGCATATGTAATAATCAGACAACACTTTTTAGAAACGATATATGGAAATATTTTAAAGCTCAAGATTTGCCTGTATGCGGCTGGAACTTCGAAACATGAATCTATATAAATAAAAATCAAATTCTGTGTGTGTGTTTGTTCGCTCCCAAACGTATTTCCCGCACTTCAATCATCACCAAGTTTTGGCTATAGGTTCCTTCGAACAACACGAAGGTTTTAGGCTAAAAATAATTTCGGTATATAAAAGGGGCGTGGCACCTCCCATACAAATGGAATCTTTGGTACTGCATAACTCTGAAGGTATACATGCCAGAACATTGAAATTCAGTAAGGAGTTATATGAGGTCAATCCCTAACACCACTAAGAAAATGTGGAATTGGGGAGAAGGGGGCGTGGCACCTCCCATAAAAATGGAATATATCATACTGTATATCTCTGGATGTAGTAATGGTAGGATAATGAAAATTGGTAAGGAGCTATATGACGTTAAGTTCTAACACCTCGAGTAAAATGTGGAATTGGGAAAAAAGGGGCGTGGCACCTTCCCTACAAATGGGATTTTTCAGAACTATTGCTGCCGTACAAACTTAGGTTATTTAACACCTAAAGTTTGACTACATTGTTGAGTGTACAGTCACATTCCTTTTGGACGTTTAGTAATCTGCCGCCGTTAAAAAATTTGTTAGCTTCAGTCTATCTACATCTTCTGTGAAAAGTAAATTCTGTGCGTGTGTTCCCTATGGAAACGTATTTTCCACACTTCAATTATCACCAAATTTTGGCTGTAGGTCCCTTCGATCAAGACGAAGGTTTTTCATATTTCAGAATTAAGAATTTTAAATTACATTTTTTTTTTTGGCTATGCGAACGAGTAATCTTAGCTCCCAAAAATGATAATATTAACAAAATCAATGATCGCATTCAAATTCAAATTCCTTGTGAAGTGACGAAATATAAATCGATCGACACAGTTACAGATGAAGATGAAATTGTGAATTATCCAATTGAATTTCTAAACTCTTTAGCACCACCTGGAATGCCTGCGCATACATTAACTTCGGAAATTGGCTCACCAATCATGTTTCTTCGAAATTTAGACCCACCAAAATTGTGCAATGGAACCAGACTTTGCGTTTAGAAATTAATGCCGAATGTAAACGAAGCAACAATCATCAGCGGTAAAAGCAAAGGTGAAGATGTGCTCATACCACGGATCCCAATGATTCCACCACATTTACCATTCAATTTTAAGCGCTTACAGTTTCCTTTATGCCTTGCTTTTGCAATTACAATCAACAAAACACAAGGACAGTCGCTTACAGTTGCAGGGTTAAATTTAGAGAGTCCGCGCTTTTCCCATGGCCAGCTATATGTTGCTTGCTCTAGAGTTGGAATACCAAAAAACTTGTTTATCTTTTATTTAATAATTTGGGAAAAATTTAAACAACGTGACATCAGGACGGACAAGGCGACAGCTGTTTCGATTATACTATGTAAATCTCTTCAAAGTCTTTTCTCCCGGGAGTGGGAGTCGAGTTTATCTTTGCATCGAACGAAAAACCAAAAATATTGTGTACCCACATGCATTACAATAAGATACAATAATAAAATGTTTTAAACGAAAATTTCACCAAATGTGCATACAAAATTCAATTCAATTTACAGAACAATTACCTAAGGCTGGATGCGAGTTCGCTTAAATTTTAGGTACCTAAACTAATATTCCACTGGAACTTTCCAGCACTGCAATAATTTAGGAAAAAGCTGTCAAAACTGTGCGAGTTGATTTGAAAACCTAAGTTGTTTATGGTTTGCTGGGCTCTAAAAAGTGGGCTCTACCCAGCAAACCATATAGTTTCAAATTGGTCTAAATAAAAATCGTAAAACTATATCGTTTAATTCTGCTAAGAAAATAATAACAATACGGGAAATTTGGTATTCTAGATGCGTTTTCACGCTTAAAAAGAAAAGAGGTCAATTATCATCAATTATCAATAATCAAAAAAAAGAAAATAATATATAAAAAAAATAATTTTTGTTGAATAACCATTTAAAATAAATGAATATAAAGATTTATAAAATAGTTTTTATAAGAACCTATACACGGTAAGTACCTATCCTAAGATAGCAGTTCAAGAAAATACAGTGGCTCCGTTTTATAGGGCTTTTTTCGGACATAGTGGAATACAATCTCGAATTCAATACTGTGATGTTGGTACGCCTCCAGTAACTTCTTTAGGCCAATTAGCGCACTTGGCTGCCAAATATGTTCATATTGCGGTCCATAATTGAGAAGGATCCCATTCTTGTGTCGCCAACATCAGCTTGAACTAAATTGAGCTCACCATCACGTACAATCGATCGGACCTTAATCACTTAAATTGAATGGACAAGAGCCATTTATTGGAATATACAATATTAAAAAATCAATATTTTTGTTTTTGAAATTTGACATTTGAATTTAGGTTGAAAAGTATGCTCATAAAAATTCTAAATTTTTATTTTGCACTGCCTTGCCCACAGTTTTCAGTGATTTAGGTATTTTCTCTATTTAACTAGAAATTTAGGTCAACTCGCACATAGCCTAAATTATCAACAAACAAAACAGAAAAAATAATGCAACATTTATTCGATCTCGGGCGTTACAACGTACGCCGGGTAAAGCTAGTTTGTTAATAAAAAGTGGATGGTTCGCTTGCCCAAGGTTAGCCCAGGATAGCCCACTATTTTTTTGTTGTACCACCCTTGGAAGAAAAATTATCGTAAAAAAATGTTCAAGCTGAAAAACCTTGAAAAACCCAAGCAAATGCAAAATTATTCTTATCTCACTATGCCTCGTTTGCCCAAGGTTAGCCCTTTTTTCGTTAGCTCACCCTTTGAAGAAAATTTTCCAGTGTAAGACCCAAAAAAGGTAAAACGATTGTTTTCTCAAGCTGGTTTTTTCTCCTTGGGCCAGCCTTGGAAAACAAATTTTCGTACAAAAATGTTCATGTTAAAAAATTACAAATATGTCAAATGACTGTTTGTATGATTCACTGTAGTTCATTTGCTCGAGTTTAGCCCAGGATAGCCCGTATTTTGTTTAGCTAGCCCCCTTGGAACGAAAATTATAGAAAAAAAAAAATAAACAAATTTAAGTGAAAAACCCCCAAAAATAAACTTATTGTGGCGAATGTTAGCATCACTATGCTGTTAAAAAATAATCACAACAACTAAAAACAGCAAGCATTCACACTTATGTACACGTACACATTAAAGCAAGCAAGCATCCACACTTATGTACAATGCAAAGAAGAATATTCCATACACGTAACCAGCAGCTTGAAGCAGATAGATTATTTCACATACATACATATGTATATGTAGCCGGCAGCAGAAGATGTTACTCACACATACACACGCGCATGGCTAGAAGAAAAACATAAATTACAGATATGTATAGCTTGTACATATATAGGTAAATAACCAAGCATGAGATAAAACTGTTCTAGAAGGCATTTTTGTGAAACGTCTAAACCTTAGGAGAAATATGCGAACGAGGCAACAGAGAGTATAAAATCGCCGCAAGCTGAGGAATAATAATCAGTTTGATTTAAATACACTATTAGTGAAGCATAATTGTAATTGTGAAGTACTACCTTCAAAGTAGGCTAATAAAGGCCATTGTACAATACTGAATATTGCAGTTATTTATGCGAGAGTTCAGCGGTTCGAACGTTCGCAGAAGATGTATAATTATAAGCAATTTTCCAGAATTCGCTACAATATGACAAATAATTATTTACTCACTATGGTTCGTTTGTCAAAGTTTAGCACAAGATACCCATCCTATTTCCTGGAGCTCACCTTTGGCAAAAAAATAATCACAGAAAAAATGATCATGCTGAAAAACCTCCCAAAACAAAAACAATGCGAAATGTAGTTGTCTCACTGTGGTTTCTTTAGCTCACCCATGGAAAAAATATTTGTAAAAAAATGTTAAGTTGAAATACCTCAAAATCCAAAAATTTAATAAATTATTATTTTCTTTGCCCAAGAGTAGCCGACTCTTTTTCGTTATGTCATTCATTAAAAAAAAATATTTTTTTTTAATCTTTAAGCTGGTCAAATATGTGACTCAAAGCTCTTTCTTGGTCTTCATTTCAACTGATATTTAATTTTTTGTAGGGTATTTCAGGACAATATTTTGATAATCAGCCTAAAGAAACGACAATGTGGAAAAGGCGATATTTCACGAACGTTTCCAAAAGCTAAATTGTTGAATAAATAACTACAATATTCAATAATGCAAAATGGTCTTTATTAAACTACTTTGGAAATACTCCACAAAAACACTTATACTTCGCAACTGATAGCGTGCTTAAATCAAACTGATTCTAATGCCTCAGCTGGTGCTACTTTTATACTCGTTGGTTTCCTCGTTCGCATATTTCTAGGCGTTTCTCCTTCTAGAATTTACCAGTTCGCTGAAGATTGCATACTTTTGTGAGTATTTCTCTCACACTCCAGAATCTGAACTCGTCTAATGCATTGCGGTTGATTGGCGTCGTTATTTGTTTCGCTTGCGTGAAGGATCAGGAAAGTCCTGTTGCGGCAAGCTTCACCGCAAATGACAAACTATTCTATGAAACATGTCAGTCTTCCATGGGAATTCAGTTAAGTACAATCAAAAAACCTTTCCTAGGCATATTATTTAGAATTCTTTATTCGCTTCCGCCCCAGCAAGATCAGCCCTAAAACATCTCAACCAAAGTTTTTCAAGTTGGCTTTACCTACACCGGGATAGCTGCCAAATAAACAAAGAAATATAACAATAAAACGAATATACCTTTTAGCGTCAGCCACTCATTTGTATTGCGTAATAGTTGTTCACTGGGAATGAAAGATGTTACAACGACACTCATTTGACTTCAAGCTAAATTTGGCAAGAGATATTGGAAACTCTTTGCTAAGTACTTTTCATCTTGTCGAAAAATCAATAAACAAAACGTACGTTATTCACTGCCCTTCCTCATGGGTGCTGTTTTCTAATTATCTAATTGCAAAAGGTTATTTCACCTCAGTATAGAGCGCAGTTGTCTGAATGTTGTAGGTAGGTGAAAAGGGATGAGCAATAATAAAAACTTATCTAACGTCATCATCAAGGGGCTGAATTTTAAATTCACTTCAAAATGATTTGCATAAGTTCATTGGCCACTTAAACGTTTTCTGTACTCATACTTCCGCCATACCTGTTTTACGAGCATTCCATGGTAAATTGTAAATTTTGCTAAATTTTTTTATTGCTCTCCTTCTAAGTTTTCAATACATATATTTTAAATATTTCACTCAATGTACAGATGAAGAAAAGTTTAAAACTAAAAAGGAACAATTTATAAAATAAAAAATTGATTATTCATGATTCCAAAAATGTGCGCGGTTCTGAAAAACTACCCGTCCCTTAAAAACACCTGCTTTATGAAGTACCCGGTTTTAAAAAAATAATCAGATCTGAAAAAGTACCCGGTTCAATAAAGTACCCGGTTCTGAAAAAAGGCCCGCATTTAGACAGTACTTTGCGAAGTCGTGAAGCCCTATTTGGGAGAAAACGCCTTGTGTGAGCCATGCCCGACTTCGTTGCTCTAATTTATCGCATCCAGTGACTTTTGTTCGATTGAGACCTACAGGTCGCTGCTTGCTCCAGTTATCAGAGGGATGCGATTTACCGCCTCTCGTTAAGATCGATGATGACTTTTTGCATGTGAAAAGAGGAGTCGAAAGTTTTCCATTGTTTTGGAGTTTCTCGACTGCTTTTGTTGTTGTTGTAGCGATGACGATAGCTCTCCCCGAAGGTTTTGGGGAGCGTTATCGATGTTGAAGTCCCTTTACCGGATATAGTTCCGCTAACAAGCACCATTAAGGTATGAGCCCGACTATCTCGAGAATGATTTACAATTACCACATTGAACCTTCTAGGCCATCCCGCCCCCACACCTCTCGAAGCCCCTATCGGATCTAATTATCTTCTCGATTTGAGCGCTCGTAGATCCACACATTTTCCTTGATCTTTTGGCGCCTACTTCTGGCCTGCAGTTTTAGCGACGTCGGTTGCCTGCAACCTTGCCAAAATCTTCCGGTGCTTCGTCATAAGCTCCTTGTCTCTTGCAGCAAAAGTGGCAAGTCTCTACTGCATATTCCAAAGTGATAGGCAAAGTTCTTGTTTTGCGCATTTGTCTCCCTTTTAACTTCTCGTTGCCTATGTCTACGCTTTCTGCAAATTTTCAAAGTTCAGAGTTATCGTCATCGATGACAAGTGGTGTTTGTCCATTTACGCTGTCAATGGTTAGAACCCTCAAGACCTCATATTGGCCTCCCATCTCCTAGGAGCCTGCTTAAATACATGTATCATCAGCTCCGAGAAAACTCAGCCAAATTCATAGATAGATATTTTCATAAGACTACTCGCTTGTCTTTTTGTTTATCATATATCTAAGCACATTATCGAAGAAAAAAAATTGCAAGTGCGCGAAATATTGCAGCTTAAGATGCGACTCGAATAATCACAGTCCTACGAAGCTTTTCAAACAAATGCAGACAATGCCAAATCATTCCTTCCAGAGAAAGCACGCATAAACACAAGTAAAACAAAAGCGAAACATAATAAACAAACTTATAATAACAAAAGCAAACTGAGCGTTTAGTTTACACAAAAACAAAACACAAAAGGTGTAACACAAATAAAAACAAATTCCGGAAAATCTTGAACTCACACTTTTTGCTTCTGGGAATTTATTGAGTTCACAACAGCCTGTGCAGTAAAGTGAAATCCTGCGGAAACAATAATAGCAAAGTGACATAATAAATATGTGGCATATGACACACACACATGCAGATACTCATGCCATTCAATAATGAAGTTGTTGATATTTCGACAAAATTCTCTGCCTTTGTGTAAATTTATTTGTTGTTTATTCAGATACTGAAAAGTGTTGATGTTAAAACCAGAAATGTAGCAACAAATTTGTAATTCTTTCTATTGTATGTAAAAGTCGAAGACATTAATTGGTTTAAGGTTTTAAAGAGTTCCATAGAGAAGGCTAGTGGCAAATTCAATAGATCTTCATCTTACTTTCTGAAATTATGTAAGTACAAAATTTGAAAATCTAAAACTAATACGATCGTACAGTCCAGACAGTGCACATTATCGGAGACCTCAATGCAGACTTTGACCCACGCGTTCTTACGGTACAAAAGCCATCAAAACTTTGCCGAAATTTACTAGGGACTAGGGACCCATATTTGGATACGATACTTTAGCGTATCGATCCTTTGAAATTGGAAACCGATATTTTATACTCGATATTTTATAATCGCACTCCTTTCAGCCATTAAATTTTTTGACGGCAGTATCGGATGTACATTTACACTATTACATGTACATTACGTATAGCATAATACAGTACATTACCTATCGTTCAGTAAAATAAATTATACATTACATATACAAGAACAATACATATCGCACAGTACAATGCTTTGTGTATCGTTTATTTCAGTACATTACATGTACATTACGTATCGTACAGTAAAGTAAATCACATATTGTTTTGTACATAACATTATATTTCGAACAAAACTTTATATTTCGTACTGTGCGGCACCTAATGTTCACGTAAAGTATTGTACTGTACGATAAGTAATGTACCTTTATCAGGGCATTTTTTAAGTAATACGAACGTGGCCAAATGGCCACGTAGTTGTCCGCCGTGGTCACGTAGTAATCATAATCTGGCCACAACTAAATTTCGAAAATGCGTGAACAACACCTAACTGAAATAATGTCAGAAATTTTCTGAACATACATGATTTCCCCAAAATGTCAAAAAATATATAACTTGCTAATTCTAATGAAGTTTTTTGGTGCTAATCGAAGAAATTTATCAACGAATGAATGACAGTTAGAGATGGGAAGGGGGTAATACCCAAATGGTAAATACACGGTAAATTGGTTATACATGGTAAAAATGGGTAAAGTCCCAAATATTTACCCAAAATAAGGGTACAAATAATCTTTTGGAAAATATGGGAAACAAACACACAAATTCATTCCAAAATGTATCCAATTTGTCCTATATTGGTGGGTAGTTATCCATTACGCTATCGGTTGAATTAGCTTTAATCTGTAATCCAGCGTTTTTCAAAAATATTTAGCCAACAATGCATGCCGTTGCAAATATTTAAGTTTACCTAGTAAACATTTTGAGTCGAAAAAGAGTCGGAAAAATATCTAAATTGGAGCCTTTACAGCCGGTATGTGCTCATTTGGGAGGCCGAAACCAATGTGTTTCCTTCCTGCAATGGTCGTCCTCTATGAGCCTATTAACGTAAATCATTTGAGCCTAAAAGAGATGCTTATACAATAAAAGAATAGCAAGGGTAAAAATAATGTACAAATGTAATTAATTTTGTATTAAAATGAATAGTGATCGTAACAAGGTTTCAAAATTTGTTCCAAACTCGCTGTGACGAACATAAATAGTTGATATAGGATAATTTTTGCATGCTAGGTTAGGAGCTTTTATGCCGTTAAATAAAATGTAAAAATTAAATTTTCTCTTACCCTCCTACGCGTTTCGACGCTTTTCTGATTCCTACATTGCCCACTTATTTTGGAATCGTTTCGGATTCTTAAATTACGAGCGCCGTGAGCCTGTTTGTTTGGGTAAATATGTGTTCCGTTATAAATATTCTCTTACAGTTCTGGAGTTTAATATGGTTCAAAAGCTTCAAAAATGCTATCACCTTAGAGTTTTTTATGACTCCAATTTGATGAAATTATAAACAAACGAAAAATATTAGAATTAGTAAAGTAGGCAGCTCCGGAATAAAAATTCTCAAATTTTTCTGCGACAATTTATTCTAAATAAATAACTAATTCAACTAATACTTATTTCATTTCTATCTTATCCTCATGTGAGTTTTATCACAACAATTTTCTCCCCTATGTTTTCCGCTTCGGATTGTACGTCAAAAATTCTTCCTAAAAGCCCTGAAGTAGTGTCATTAAAAGGTTCAAAATTAGCAGTATATGACGCCAATAAGGCTCATATATGATATCGGAAGGAGGCCTGTATAAGACTTATGTTAGAAGCAAAATATAAGCATATAGTATTCGCTTCAGGTTCCTGATTGAGTTCATAACGAGTGCAAACGATCCAAAGTTTGGACTCCTTTCAGACTAATTGTTGACTCTGAGTGTTTGCTGGGTTGTTTGTTTAAAATAAATTTAATTGCTGAATTGTAATTCCAATCAGCCTCGATTCAAACGATTTTTAAATACCCAAAAAAAGATACAAAAAAGGAATATTCCGATTATTTTCCCGGTATTTACCCATAAAAATGGTAAATACCCGGTAGAATCCCAACTCTAATGATAGTTCATCAAATACACTGTCAATGAGGATTTATATGGAAAAGAACATGGGTACTCACGACTTCCGTGATATATATAAATTCTACAAATTCTGCACGTGCTCGAGGATTTTTGTCAGCATATAATAAAAAATTTTTGTCCAAGTATGTAATAAGTTGGATATGAAAAATAACTATTACTGGGATTACTTGTTTTATTGAAAATGTTTTGGTATGAGTGAGTCACAACCACGGTTGCCACAGCATGGTTTTTTTTTGACCAAAAATGGCAATATTCAAAAGCTGACCGGTATGGTCAGTCATGTCGAGGAGATATTTTTCTTTTGGCCACCTAGTGAAAAATCCTTAAAAAATGCCCTGACCTTTATGTTCGAAACATAATGTACCTGTAATACACTGAACTGTACAAAACATAATGTACTGCACTGTACGATACGTAATTTGCACGCATACAAGGCATAATGTACATGTGATGCGCTGTTCTTTATGAAATATAACGTGTGTATGGCAGCAACTTAATTGGACCGAACCTAATTTTTATACCTTTCATGAAAATGAAATGGTATATTAATTTCGTCACGAAACCGAAAATTGTAAGTCCTTAAAGGAAAATAGATAGACCCACCATTAAGTATACCGAAATAATCAGGTTGAAGAGCTGAGTTGTTTTAGCCATGTCCGTCTGTCCGTCTGTCCGTCTGTCCGTCTGTCTGTTTGTATGCAAACTAGTCCCTCAATTTTTGAGATATCTTGATAAAATTTGGTGAGCAGGTGTATTTGGGTGTCCGATTAGACATTTGTCGGAACCGACCGGATCGGACCACTATAGCATATATCCTCCATACAACCGATTTTTCAGAAAAAGAGGATTTTTGTAATCTTACCCAATTTAACAGATTGAAGCTTCAAACTTCACCATATACTTTCGTATATTGAACATATTGTTGCCTGAAAAAATTTATGAGATCGGTCGTATATATAGTATATATCCCCCACAACCGATTGTTCAGATAAGGAACTTTTCGTAATTACTGCCCTATTTTAAGAGCTAGAGGCTTCAAATTTCAGCGAATGCTTACGTATATAGCATATATTGTTGTCTGAAAAAATCATAAAGATCGGTGGTATATATAGTATATATATGGTGGTATATATAGTATATATATATAGTATATATATATATATTTTCGCAAATTTTAGCCCCATTTTAACAGCTAGAAGCTTCAAATTTCACCGAATATTTACTTATATAGCATATATTGTTGTCTGAAAAAATCATAGAGATCGGTTGTATATATAGTATATATCTCATACAACCGATTGTTCAGATAAGAAACTTTTCGCAATTTCTACCCCATTTTAACAGCTATAAGCTTCAAATTTCACCGATTGCTTACGTATATAGCATATATTGTTGTCTGAAAAAATCATAGAGATCGGTTGTATATATAGTATATATCTCATACAACCGATTGTTCAGATAAGAAACTTTTCGCAATTTCTACCCCATTTTAACAGCTATAAGCTTCAAATTTCACTGATTGCTTACGTATATAGCATATATTGTTGTCTGAAAAAATCATAGAGATCGGTTCTATATATAGTATATATCTCATACAACCGATTGTTCAGATAAGAAACTTTTCGCAATTTCTACCCCATTTCAACAGCTAGAAGCTTCAAATTTCACCAACTGCTTACGTGTATAGCATATATTGATGTCTGAAAAAATCATTGAGATCGGTGATATACATAGTATATATCTCATACAACCGATTGTTCAGATAAGAAACTTTGCGCAATTTCTGCCCCGTTTTAACAGTTAGAAGCTTCAAATTTCACAAAATGCTTTCGTATATAGCATATATTGTTGTCTGAAAAAATCATAGAGATCGGTGGTATATATATTATATACTTCATATAAACTGTCATATTGACCCCTTTTTTACGGCTAGAAGCTTCAAGATTCATCAAATTTCATCAAAAAGTTACGTTTACGTCATATATTTTTGAAATACGTGATTCGTAGCCATAGTTTTTACATGCAGACCACAAAAAACGTGAAGCTTTGCATCCTCACACAGATTACCTACCTATTTTTATACCTTTCATGAAAATGAAATGGTATATTAATTTCGTCACGAAACCGAAAATTGTAAGTCCTTAAAGGAAAATAGATAGACCCACCATTAAGTATACCGAAATAATCAGGTTGAAGAGCTGAGTTGTTTTAGCCATGTCCGTCTGTCCGTCTGTCCGTCTGTCCGTCTGTCCGTCTGTCTGTTTGTATGCAAACTAGTCCCTCAATTTTTGAGATATCTTGATAAAATTTGGTGAGCAGGTGTATTTGGGTGTCCGATTAGACATTTGTCGGAACCGACCGGATCGGACCACTATAGCATATATCCTCCATACAACCGATTTTTCAGAAAAAGAGGATTTTTGTAATATCTTACCCAATTTAACAGATTGAAGCTTCAAACTTCACCATATACTTTCGTATATTGAACATATTGTTGCCTGAAAAAATTTATGAGATCGGTCGTATATATAGTATATATCCCCCACAACCGATTGTTCAGATAAGGAACTTTTCGTAATTACTGCCCTATTTTAAGAGCTAGAGGCTTCAAATTTCAGCGAATGCTTACGTATATAGCATATATTGTTGTCTGAAAAAATCATAAAGATCGGTGGTATATATAGTATATATATGGTGGTATATATAGTATATATATATAGTATATATATATATATTTTCGCAAATTTTAGCCCCATTTTAACAGCTAGAAGCTTCAAATTTCACCGAATATTTACTTATATAGCATATATTGTTGTCTGAAAAAATCATAGAGATCGGTTGTATATATAGTATATATCTCATACAACCGATTGTTCAGATAAGAAACTTTTCGCAATTTCTACCCCATTTTAACAGCTATAAGCTTCAAATTTCACCGATTGCTTACGTATATAGCATATATTGTTGTCTGAAAAAATCATAGAGATCGGTTGTATATATAGTATATATCTCATACAACCGATTGTTCAGATAAGAAACTTTTCGCAATTTCTACCCCATTTTAACAGCTATAAGCTTCAAATTTCACTGATTGCTTACGTATATAGCATATATTGTTGTCTGAAAAAATCATAGAGATCGGTTCTATATATAGTATATATCTCATACAACCGATTGTTCAGATAAGAAACTTTTCGCAATTTCTACCCCATTTCAACAGCTAGAAGCTTCAAATTTCACCAACTGCTTACGTGTATAGCATATATTGATGTCTGAAAAAATCATTGAGATCGGTGATATACATAGTATATATCTCATACAACCGATTGTTCAGATAAGAAACTTTGCGCAATTTCTGCCCCGTTTTAACAGTTAGAAGCTTCAAATTTCACAAAATGCTTTCGTATATAGCATATATTGTTGTCTGAAAAAATCATAGAGATCGGTGGTATATATATTATATACTTCATATAAACTGTCATATTGACCCCTTTTTTACGGCTAGAAGCTTCAAGATTCATCAAATTTCATCAAAAAGTTACGTTTACGTCATATATTTTTGAAATACGTGATTCGTAGCCATAGTTTTTACATGCAGACCACAAAAAACGTGAAGCTTTGCATCCTCACACAGATTACCTACCTATTTTTATACCTTTCATGAAAATGAAATGGTATATTAATTTCGTCACGAAACCGAAAATTGTAAGTCCTTAAAGGAAAATAGATAGACCCACCATTAAGTATACCGAAATAATCAGGTTGAAGAGCTGAGTTGTTTTAGCCATGTCCGTCTGTCCGTCTGTCCGTCTGTCCGTCTGTCTGTTTGTATGCAAACTAGTCCCTCAATTTTTGAGATATCTTGATAAAATTTGGTGAGCAGGTGTATTTGGGTGTCCGATTAGACATTTGTCGGAACCGACCGGATCGGACCACTATAGCATATATCCTCCATACAACCGATTTTTCAGAAAAAGAGGATTTTTGTAATATCTTACCCAATTTAACAGATTGAAGCTTCAAACTTCACCATATACTTTCGTATATTGAACATATTGTTGCCTGAAAAAATTTATGAGATCGGTCGTATATATAGTATATATCCCCCACAACCGATTGTTCAGATAAGGAACTTTTCGTAATTACTGCCCTATTTTAAGAGCTAGAGGCTTCAAATTTCAGCGAATGCTTACGTATATAGCATATATTGTTGTCTGAAAAAATCATAAAGATCGGTGGTATATATAGTATATATATGGTGGTATATATAGTATATATATATAGTATATATATATATATTTTCGCAAATTTTAGCCCCATTTTAACAGCTAGAAGCTTCAAATTTCACCGAATATTTACTTATATAGCATATATTGTTGTCTGAAAAAATCATAGAGATCGGTTGTATATATAGTATATATCTCATACAACCGATTGTTCAGATAAGAAACTTTTCGCAATTTCTACCCCATTTTAACAGCTATAAGCTTCAAATTTCACCGATTGCTTACGTATATAGCATATATTGTTGTCTGAAAAAATCATAGAGATCGGTTGTATATATAGTATATATCTCATACAACCGATTGTTCAGATAAGAAACTTTTCGCAATTTCTACCCCATTTTAACAGCTATAAGCTTCAAATTTCACTGATTGCTTACGTATATAGCATATATTGTTGTCTGAAAAAATCATAGAGATCGGTTCTATATATAGTATATATCTCATACAACCGATTGTTCAGATAAGAAACTTTTCGCAATTTCTACCCCATTTCAACAGCTAGAAGCTTCAAATTTCACCAACTGCTTACGTGTATAGCATATATTGATGTCTGAAAAAATCATTGAGATCGGTGATATACATAGTATATATCTCATACAACCGATTGTTCAGATAAGAAACTTTGCGCAATTTCTGCCCCGTTTTAACAGTTAGAAGCTTCAAATTTCACAAAATGCTTTCGTATATAGCATATATTGTTGTCTGAAAAAATCATAGAGATCGGTGGTATATATATTATATACTTCATATAAACTGTCATATTGACCCCTTTTTTACGGCTAGAAGCTTCAAGATTCATCAAATTTCATCAAAAAGTTACGTTTACGTCATATATTTTTGAAATACGTGATTCGTAGCCATAGTTTTTACATGCAGACCACAAAAAACGTGAAGCTTTGCATCCTCACACAGATTACCTACCTATTTTTATACCTTTCATGAAAATGAAATGGTATATTAATTTCGTCACGAAACCGAAAATTGTAAGTCCTTAAAGGAAAATAGATAGACCCACCATTAAGTATACCGAAATAATCAGGTTGAAGAGCTGAGTTGTTTTAGCCATGTCCGTCTGTCCGTCTGTCCGTCTGTCCGTCTGTCCGTCTGTCCGTCTGTCTGTTTGTATGCAAACTAGTCCCTCAATTTTTGAGATATCTTGATAAAATTTGGTGAGCAGGTGTATTTGGGTGTCCGATTAGACATTTGTCGGAACCGACCGGATCGGACCACTATAGCATATATCCTCCATACAACCGATTTTTCAGAAAAAGAGGATTTTTGTAATATCTTACCCAATTTAACAGATTGAAGCTTCAAACTTCACCATATACTTTCGTATATTGAACATATTGTTGCCTGAAAAAATTTATGAGATCGGTCGTATATATAGTATATATCCCCCACAACCGATTGTTCAGATAAGGAACTTTTCGTAATTACTGCCCTATTTTAAGAGCTAGAGGCTTCAAATTTCAGCGAATGTTTACGTATATAGCATATATTGTTGTCTGAAAAAATCATAAAGATCGGTGGTATATATAGTATATATATGGTGGTATATATAGTATATATATATAGTATATATATATATATTTTCGCAAATTTTAGCCCCATTTTAACAGCGAGAAGCTTCAAATTTCACCGAATATTTACTTATATAGCATATATTGTTGTCTGAAAAAATCATAGAGATCGGTTGTATATATAGTATATATCTCATACAACCGATTGTTCAGATAAGAAACTTTTCGCAATTTCTACCCCATTTTAACAGCTATAAGCTTCAAATTTCACCGATTGCTTACGTATATAGCATATATTGTTGTCTGAAAAAATCATAGAGATCGGTTGTATATATAGTATATATCTCATACAACCGATTGTTCAGATAAGAAACTTTTCGCAATTTCTACCCCATTTTAACAGCTATAAGCTTCAAATTTCACTGATTGCTTACGTATATAGCATATATTGTTGTCTGAAAAAATCATAGAGATCGGTTCTATATATAGTATATATCTCATACAACCGATTGTTCAGATAAGAAACTTTTCGCAATTTCTACCCCATTTCAACAGCTAGAAGCTTCAAATTTCACCAACTGCTTACGTGTATAGCATATATTGATGTCTGAAAAAATCATTGAGATCGGTGATATACATAGTATATATCTCATACAACCGATTGTTCAGATAAGAAACTTTGCGCAATTTCTGCCCCGTTTTAACAGTTAGAAGCTTCAAATTTCACAAAATGCTTTCGTATATAGCATATATTGTTGTCTGAAAAAATCATAGAGATCGGTGGTATATATATTATATACTTCATATAAACTGTCATATTGACCCCTTTTTTACGGCTAGAAGCTTCAAGATTCATCAAATTTCATCAAAAAGTTACGTTTACGTCATATATTTTTGAAATACGTGATTCGTAGCCATAGTTTTTACATGCAGACCACAAAAAACGTGAAGCTTTGCATCCTCACACAGATTACCTACCTATTTTTATACCTTTCATGAAAATGAAATGGTATATTAATTTCGTCACGAAACCGAAAATTGTAAGTCCTTAAAGGAAAATAGATAGACCCACCATTAAGTATACCGAAATAATCAGGTTGAAGAGCTGAGTTGTTTTAGCCATGTCCGTCTGTCCGTCTGTCCGTCTGTCCGTCTGTCTGTTTGTATGCAAACTAGTCCCTCAATTTTTGAGATATCTTGATAAAATTTGGTGAGCAGGTGTATTTGGGTGTCCGATTAGACATTTGTCGGAACCGACCGGATCGGACCACTATAGCATATATCCTCCATACAACCGATTTTTCAGAAAAAGAGGATTTTTGTAATATCTTACCCAATTTAACAGATTGAAGCTTCAAACTTCACCATATACTTTCGTATATTGAACATATTGTTGCCTGAAAAAATTTATGAGATCGGTCGTATATATAGTATATATCCCCCACAACCGATTGTTCAGATAAGGAACTTTTCGTAATTACTGCCCTATTTTAAGAGCTAGAGGCTTCAAATTTCAGCGAATGCTTACGTATATAGCATATATTGTTGTCTGAAAAAATCATAAAGATCGGTGGTATATATAGTATATATATGGTGGTATATATAGTATATATATATAGTATATATATATATATTTTCGCAAATTTTAGCCCCATTTTAACAGCTAGAAGCTTCAAATTTCACCGAATATTTACTTATATAGCATATATTGTTGTCTGAAAAAATCATAGAGATCGGTTGTATATATAGTATATATCTCATACAACCGATTGTTCAGATAAGAAACTTTTCGCAATTTCTACCCCATTTTAACAGCTATAAGCTTCAAATTTCACCGATTGCTTACGTATATAGCATATATTGTTGTCTGAAAAAATCATAGAGATCGGTTGTATATATAGTATATATCTCATACAACCGATTGTTCAGATAAGAAACTTTTCGCAATTTCTACCCCATTTTAACAGCTATAAGCTTCAAATTTCACTGATTGCTTACGTATATAGCATATATTGTTGTCTGAAAAAATCATAGAGATCGGTTCTATATATAGTATATATCTCATACAACCGATTGTTCAGATAAGAAACTTTTCGCAATTTCTACCCCATTTCAACAGCTAGAAGCTTCAAATTTCACCAACTGCTTACGTGTATAGCATATATTGATGTCTGAAAAAGCATTGAGATCGGTGATATACATAGTATATATCTCATACAACCGATTGTTCAGATAAGAAACTTTGCGCAATTTCTGCCCCGTTTTAACAGTTAGAAGCTTCAAATTTCACAAAATGCTTTCGTATATAGCATATATTGTTGTCTGAAAAAATCATAGAGATCGGTGGTATATATATTATATACTTCATATAAACTGTCATATTGACCCCTTTTTTACGGCTAGAAGCTTCAAGATTCATCAAATTTCATCAAAAAGTTACGTTTACGTCATATATTTTTGAAATACGTGATTCGTAGCCATAGTTTTTACATGCAGACCACAAAAAACGTGAAGCTTTGCATCCTCACACAGATTACCTACCTATTTTTATACCTTTCATGAAAATGAAATGGTATATTAATTTCGTCACGAAACCGAAAATTGTAAGTCCTTAAAGGAAAATAGATAGACCCACCATTAAGTATACCGAAATAATCAGGTTGAAGAGCTGAGTTGTTTTAGCCATGTCCGTCTGTCCGTCTGTCCGTCTGTCCGTCTGTCCGTCTGTCCGTCTGTCTGTTTGTATGCAAACTAGTCCCTCAATTTTTGAGATATCTTGATAAAATTTGGTGAGCAGGTGTATTTGGGTGTCCGATTAGACATTTGTCGGAACCGACCGGATCGGACCACTATAGCATATATCCTCCATACAACCGATTTTTCAGAAAAAGAGGATTTTTGTAATATCTTACCCAATTTAACAGATTGAAGCTTCAAACTTCACCATATACTTTCGTATATTGAACATATTGTTGCCTGAAAAAATTTATGAGATCGGTCGTATATATAGTATATATCCCCCACAACCGATTGTTCAGATAAGGAACTTTTCGTAATTACTGCCCTATTTTAAGAGCTAGAGGCTTCAAATTTCAGCGAATGTTTACGTATATAGCATATATTGTTGTCTGAAAAAATCATAAAGATCGGTGGTATATATAGTATATATATGGTGGTATATATAGTATATATATATAGTATATATATATATATTTTCGCAAATTTTAGCCCCATTTTAACAGCTAGAAGCTTCAAATTTCACCGAATATTTACTTATATAGCATATATTGTTGTCTGAAAAAATCATAGAGATCGGTTGTATATATAGTATATATCTCATACAACCGATTGTTCAGATAAGAAACTTTTCGCAATTTCTACCCCATTTTAACAGCTATAAGCTTCAAATTTCACCGATTGCTTACGTATATAGCATATATTGTTGTCTGAAAAAATCATAGAGATCGGTTGTATATATAGTATATATCTCATACAACCGATTGTTCAGATAAGAAACTTTTCGCAATTTCTACCCCATTTTAACAGCTATAAGCTTCAAATTTCACTGATTGCTTACGTATATAGCATATATTGTTGTCTGAAAAAATCATAGAGATCGGTTCTATATATAGTATATATCTCATACAACCGATTGTTCAGATAAGAAACTTTTCGCAATTTCTACCCCATTTCAACAGCTAGAAGCTTCAAATTTCACCAACTGCTTACGTGTATAGCATATATTGATGTCTGAAAAAATCATTGAGATCGGTGATATACATAGTATATATCTCATACAACCGATTGTTCAGATAAGAAACTTTGCGCAATTTCTGCCCCGTTTTAACAGTTAGAAGCTTCAAATTTCACAAAATGCTTTCGTATATAGCATATATTGTTGTCTGAAAAAATCATAGAGATCGGTGGTATATATATTATATACTTCATATAAACTGTCATATTGACCCCTTTTTTACGGCTAGAAGCTTCAAGATTCATCAAATTTCATCAAAAAGTTACGTTTACGTCATATATTTTTGAAATACGTGATTCGTAGCCATAGTTTTTACATGCAGACCACAAAAAACGTGAAGCTTTGCATCCTCACACAGATTACCTACCTATTTTTATACCTTTCATGAAAATGAAATGGTATATTAATTTCGTCACGAAACCGAAAATTGTAAGTCCTTAAAGGAAAATAGATAGACCCACCATTAAGTATACCGAAATAATCAGGTTGAAGAGCTGAGTTGTTTTAGCCATGTCCGTCTGTCCGTCTGTCCGTCTGTCCGTCTGTCCGTCTGTCTGTTTGTATGCAAACTAGTCCCTCAATTTTTGAGATATCTTGATAAAATTTGGTGAGCAGGTGTATTTGGGTGTCCGATTAGAGATTTGTCGGAACCGACCGGATCGGACCACTATAGCATATATCCTCCATACAACCGATTTTTCAGAAAAAGAGGATTTTTGTAATATCTTACCCAATTTAACAGATTGAAGCTTCAAACTTCACCATATACTTTCGTATATTGAACATATTGTTGCCTGAAAAAATTTATGAGATCGGTCGTATATATAGTATATATCCCCCACAACCGATTGTTCAGATAAGGAACTTTTCGTAATTACTGCCCTATTTTAAGAGCTAGAGGCTTCAAATTTCAGCGAATGCTTACGTATATAGCATATATTGTTGTCTGAAAAAATCATAAAGATCGGTGGTATATATAGTATATATATGGTGGTATATATAGTATATATATATAGTATATATATATATATTTTCGCAAATTTTAGCCCCATTTTAACAGCTAGAAGCTTCAAATTTCACCGAATATTTACTTATATAGCATATATTGTTGTCTGAAAAAATCATAGAGATCGGTTGTATATATAGTATATATCTCATACAACCGATTGTTCAGATAAGAAACTTTTCGCAATTTCTACCCCATTTTAACAGCTATAAGCTTCAAATTTCACCGATTGCTTACGTATATAGCATATATTGTTGTCTGAAAAAATCATAGAGATCGGTTGTATATATAGTATATATCTCATACAACCGATTGTTCAGATAAGAAACTTTTCGCAATTTCTACCCCATTTTAACAGCTATAAGCTTCAAATTTCACTGATTGCTTACGTATATAGCATATATTGTTGTCTGAAAAAATCATAGAGATCGGTTCTATATATAGTATATATCTCATACAACCGATTGTTCAGATAAGAAACTTTTCGCAATTTCTACCCCATTTCAACAGCTAGAAGCTTCAAATTTCACCAACTGCTTACGTGTATAGCATATATTGATGTCTGAAAAAATCATTGAGATCGGTGATATACATAGTATATATCTCATACAACCGATTGTTCAGATAAGAAACTTTGCGCAATTTCTGCCCCGTTTTAACAGTTAGAAGCTTCAAATTTCACAAAATGCTTTCGTATATAGCATATATTGTTGTCTGAAAAAATCATAGAGATCGGTGGTATATATATTATATACTTCATATAAACTGTCATATTGACCCCTTTTTTACGGCTAGAAGCTTCAAGATTCATCAAATTTCATCAAAAAGTTACGTTTACGTCATATATTTTTGAAATACGTGATTCGTAGCCATAGTTTTTACATGCAGACCACAAAAAACGTGAAGCTTTGCATCCTCACACAGATTACCTACCTATTTTTATACCTTTCATGAAAATGAAATGGTATATTAATTTCGTCACGAAACCGAAAATTGTAAGTCCTTAAAGGAAAATAGATAGACCCACCATTAAGTATACCGAAATAATCAGGTTGAAGAGCTGAGTTGTTTTAGCCATGTCCGTCTGTCCGTCTGTCCGTCTGTCCGTCTGTCCGTCTGTCTGTTTGTATGCAAACTAGTCCCTCAATTTTTGAGATATCTTGATAAAATTTGGTGAGCAGGTGTATTTGGGTGTCCGATTAGACATTTGTCGGAACCGACCGGATCGGACCACTATAGCATATATCCTCCATACAACCGATTTTTCAGAAAAAGAGGATTTTTGTAATATCTTACCCAATTTAACAGATTGAAGCTTCAAACTTCACCATATACTTTCGTATATTGAACATATTGTTGCCTGAAAAAATTTATGAGATCGGTCGTATATATAGTATATATCCCCCACAACCGATTGTTCAGATAAGGAACTTTTCGTAATTACTGCCCTATTTTAAGAGCTAGAGGCTTCAAATTTCAGCGAATGTTTACGTATATAGCATATATTGTTGTCTGAAAAAATCATAAAGATCGGTGGTATATATAGTATATATATGGTGGTATATATAGTATATATATATAGTATATATATATATATTTTCGCAAATTTTAGCCCCATTTTAACAGCGAGAAGCTTCAAATTTCACCGAATATTTACTTATATAGCATATATTGTTGTCTGAAAAAATCATAGAGATCGGTTGTATATATAGTATATATCTCATACAACCGATTGTTCAGATAAGAAACTTTTCGCAATTTCTACCCCATTTTAACAGCTATAAGCTTCAAATTTTACCGATTGCTTACGTATATAGCATATATTGTTGTCTGAAAAAATCATAGAGATCGGTTGTATATATAGTATATATCTCATACAACCGATTGTTCAGATAAGAAACTTTTCGCAATTTCTACCCCATTTTAACAGCTATAAGCTTCAAATTTCACTGATTGCTTACGTATATAGCATATATTGTTGTCTGAAAAAATCATAGAGATCGGTTCTATATATAGTATATATCTCATACAACCGATTGTTCAGATAAGAAACTTTTCGCAATTTCTACCCCATTTCAACAGCTAGAAGCTTCAAATTTCACCAACTGCTTACGTGTATAGCATATATTGATGTCTGAAAAAATCATTGAGATCGGTGATATACATAGTATATATCTCATACAACCGATTGTTCAGATAAGAAACTTTGCGCAATTTCTGCCCCGTTTTAACAGTTAGAAGCTTCAAATTTCACAAAATGCTTTCGTATATAGCATATATTGTTGTCTGAAAAAATCATAGAGATCGGTGGTATATATATTATATACTTCATATAAACTGTCATATTGACCCCTTTTTTACGGCTAGAAGCTTCAAGATTCATCAAATTTCATCAAAAAGTTACGTTTACGTCATATATTTTTGAAATACGTGATTCGTAGCCATAGTTTTTACATGCAGACCACAAAAAACGTGAAGCTTTGCATCCTCACACAGATTACCTACCTATTTTTATACCTTTCATGAAAATGAAATGGTATATTAATTTCGTCACGAAACCGAAAATTGTAAGTCCTTAAAGGAAAATAGATAGACCCACCATTAAGTATACCGAAATAATCAGGTTGAAGAGCTGAGTTGTTTTAGCCATGTCCGTCTGTCCGTCTGTCCGTCTGTCCGTCTGTCCGTCTGTCTGTTTGTATGCAAACTAGTCCCTCAATTTTTGAGATATCTTGATAAAATTTGGTGAGCAGGTGTATTTGGGTGTCCGATTAGACATTTGTCGGAACCGACCGGATCGGACCACTATAGCATATATCCTCCATACAACCGATTTTTCAGAAAAAGAGGATTTTTGTAATATCTTACCCAATTTAACAGATTGAAGCTTCAAACTTCACCATATACTTTCGTATATTGAACATATTGTTGCCTGAAAAAATTTATGAGATCGGTCGTATATATAGTATATATCCCCCACAACCGATTGTTCAGATAAGGAACTTTTCGTAATTACTGCCCTATTTTAAGAGCTAGAGGCTTCAAATTTCAGCGAATGCTTACGTATATAGCATATATTGTTGTCTGAAAAAATCATAAAGATCGGTGGTATATATAGTATATATATGGTGGTATATATAGTATATATATATAGTATATATATATATATTTTCGCAAATTTTAGCCCCATTTTAACAGCTAGAAGCTTCAAATTTCACCGAATATTTACTTATATAGCATATATTGTTGTCTGAAAAAATCATAGAGATCGGTTGTATATATAGTATATATCTCATACAACCGATTGTTCAGATAAGAAACTTTTCGCAATTTCTACCCCATTTTAACAGCTATAAGCTTCAAATTTCACCGATTGCTTACGTATATAGCATATATTGTTGTCTGAAAAAATCATAGAGATCGGTTGTATATATAGTATATATCTCATACAACCGATTGTTCAGATAAGAAACTTTTCGCAATTTCTACCCCATTTTAACAGCTATAAGCTTCAAATTTCACTGATTGCTTACGTATATAGCATATATTGTTGTCTGAAAAAATCATAGAGATCGGTTCTATATATAGTATATATCTCATACAACCGATTGTTCAGATAAGAAACTTTTCGCAATTTCTACCCCATTTCAACAGCTAGAAGCTTCAAATTTCACCAACTGCTTACGTGTATAGCATATATTGATGTCTGAAAAAATCATTGAGATCGGTGATATACATAGTATATATCTCATACAACCGATTGTTCAGATAAGAAACTTTGCGCAATTTCTGCCCCGTTTTAACAGTTAGAAGCTTCAAATTTCACAAAATGCTTTCGTATATAGCATATATTGTTGTCTGAAAAAATCATAGAGATCGGTGGTATATATATTATATACTTCATATAAACTGTCATATTGACCCCTTTTTTACGGCTAGAAGCTTCAAGATTCATCAAATTTCATCAAAAAGTTACGTTTACGTCATATATTTTTGAAATACGTGATTCGTAGCCATAGTTTTTACATGCAGACCACAAAAAACGTGAAGCTTTGCATCCTCACACAGATTACCTACCTATTTTTATACCTTTCATGAAAATGAAATGGTATATTAATTTCGTCACGAAACCGAAAATTGTAAGTCCTTAAAGGAAAATAGATAGACCCACCATTAAGTATACCGAAATAATCAGGTTGAAGAGCTGAGTTGTTTTAGCCATGTCCGTCTGTCCGTCTGTCCGTCTGTCCGTCTGTCCGTCTGTCCGTCTGTCTGTTTGTATGCAAACTAGTCCCTCAATTTTTGAGATATCTTGATAAAATTTGGTGAGCAGGTGTATTTGGGTGTCCGATTAGACATTTGTCGGAACCGACCGGATCGGACCACTATAGCATATATCCTCCATACAACCGATTTTTCAGAAAAAGAGGATTTTTGTAATATCTTACCCAATTTAACAGATTGAAGCTTCAAACTTCACCATATACTTTCGTATATTGAACATATTGTTGCCTGAAAAAATTTATGAGATCGGTCGTATATATAGTATATATCCCCCACAACCGATTGTTCAGATAAGGAACTTTTCGTAATTACTGCCCTATTTTAAGAGCTAGAGGCTTCAAATTTCAGCGAATGTTTACGTATATAGCATATATTGTTGTCTGAAAAAATCATAAAGATCGGTGGTATATATAGTATATATATGGTGGTATATATAGTATATATATATAGTATATATATATATATTTTCGCAAATTTTAGCCCCATTTTAACAGCTAGAAGCTTCAAATTTCACCGAATATTTACTTATATAGCATATATTGTTGTCTGAAAAAATCATAGAGATCGGTTGTATATATAGTATATATCTCATACAACCGATTGTTCAGATAAGAAACTTTTCGCAATTTCTACCCCATTTTAACAGCTATAAGCTTCAAATTTCACCGATTGCTTACGTATATAGCATATATTGTTGTCTGAAAAAATCATAGAGATCGGTTGTATATATAGTATATATCTCATACAACCGATTGTTCAGATAAGAAACTTTTCGCAATTTCTACCCCATTTTAACAGCTATAAGCTTCAAATTTCACTGATTGCTTACGTATATAGCATATATTGTTGTCTGAAAAAATCATAGAGATCGGTTCTATATATAGTATATATCTCATACAACCGATTGTTCAGATAAGAAACTTTTCGCAATTTCTACCCCATTTCAACAGCTAGAAGCTTCAAATTTCACCAACTGCTTACGTGTATAGCATATATTGATGTCTGAAAAAATCATTGAGATCGGTGATATACATAGTATATATCTCATACAACCGATTGTTCAGATAAGAAACTTTGCGCAATTTCTGCCCCGTTTTAACAGTTAGAAGCTTCAAATTTCACAAAATGCTTTCGTATATAGCATATATTGTTGTCTGAAAAAATCATAGAGATCGGTGGTATATATATTATATACTTCATATAAACTGTCATATTGACCCCTTTTTTACGGCTAGAAGCTTCAAGATTCATCAAATTTCATCAAAAAGTTACGTTTACGTCATATATTTTTGAAATACGTGATTCGTAGCCATAGTTTTTACATGCAGACCACAAAAAACGTGAAGCTTTGCATCCTCACACAGATTACCTACCTATTTTTATACCTTTCATGAAAATGAAATGGTATATTAATTTCGTCACGAAACCGAAAATTGTAAGTCCTTAAAGGAAAATAGATAGACCCAC